>NW_028163010.1:0-40935 GCF_964263955.1 Coregonus lavaretus | reverse complement strand
GAGAGAGAAAGAGAGAGAAGAGAGAGAGAGAGAGAGAGAGAGAGAGAGAGAGAGAGAGAGAGAGAGCAGAGAGAGAGAGAGAGAGAGAGCAAGAGAGAGAGAGAGAGAGCAGAGAGAGAGAGAGAGAGAGCAGAGAGAGAGCAGAGAGAGAGAGCAGAGAGAGATGGAGGAGTGGAGAAAAAGTATGCGGCTTCAAAAGTGGATGGAAGCTGAATGTTAATAAAGTATTGTTTGTCTGTGCTCTGATTCATCACTGTGCCAGAGGGAGCAGAGAGAGAGAGCGATGCCGGGGAGGGCGGAGAGAGAGAGTGGGCCATGTGGTATTGTGGTGTGGCGGTGTATTGAACAGAATGACTCTCATCACATATTGGAGAAAGCGAGGGAACAACAAAACAAAGCGGAGGGAGGTGAAAGGAGAGCGGCTGAGCAGACAGATGGATGACCTTCATGGGTCCTTGCTGCTAAGAGAGGGGGAGTAGGCCTAGCTGGAAGAATGTGTTTACTGTGCTAATTGTTCACAAAGTAATTCACTGAAAGAAGAACCACAGTCCGCTGGATCGTTAGACTAGACACTGCTGTCTGTACATTCAGTCTGTATCCTCAATGGCACCCTATTCTATGTATTGCACCATAAGGATCTGATCAGAAATAGTCCACTCTAGGCTTATAGGGAGTAAAGGTGTCATTTGCGACACATTCAGATAACGTAGAGAGCCAGGGATAAAGTAAACAAATGAAATGAATGGGCTGGTGAACGTTCACAATATTTTCTCAAATATTTACCAGCAATTTTGCCATAAAATACCATAAAAAAATGTACCCAGTCACAAACGAGAACTGCAATACATCTCTGTCGAAGTCATTTTCCCCCCACGCTCACAGACATCCCATTCATGGTAAACACTGTGCATTTCAGCTCAAGCATGAATTGCCTTCTAAAGTCTTGTTTCCCGGGCCTATACCTCATACTATATATGAATTCAACTTGGTTTCATCACTGCATGTGCTGAGAGAATGCTAATTCAGACTTATCCCTGAGACCCAGTTAGCAGGTTTGATTAAAGACAGTCTCATCTCTCTCCTCTCCTCATAATCCTGACATGAGTGATATGACCATCTCTCTGCCATGGCTGAGGCTCCATCAGGCTGTGTGTGTGTTGGTGTGTGTGTGTGTGTGTGGGTGTGTGTGTGTGTGTGTGCGTGTGCGGGTGTGTGTGTGTGTGTGTGTGTGTGTGTGTGTGTGTGTTTGTGTGTGTGTGTGTGTGTGTGTGTGTGTGTGTGTGTGTGTGTGTGTGTGTGTGTGTGTGTGTGTGTGTGTGTGTGTGTGTGTGTGTGTGTGTGTGTGTGTGTGTGTGTGTGTGTGAGTGTGTGTGTGTGTGTGCGTGTGCGGGTGTGTGTGTGTGTGTTTGTGTGTGTGGGTGTGTGTGTGTGTTTGTGTGGGTGTGGGTGTGCGTGTGTGTGTGTGTGTGGGTGTGTGTGTGCCTTGTGTCTCAAGCTGACGATGACACCACCACAGAGACATCCTTCACCCCACCCCAGAGATCCATCTCCCTTAGGCAGCTAACGGTGGGGATGCTTTGCCTTGAACACTGTGTGTGTGTGTGTGTGTGTGTGTGTGTGTGTGTGTGTGTGTGTGTGTGTGTGTGTGTGTGTGTGTGTGTGTGTGTGTGTGTGTGTGTGTGTGTGTGTGTGTGTGTGTGTGTGTGTCTGCCTTGAACACTGCTTCTCCTCCCTGACAGCAGCCATGATCAGCCACCTTCCCTTCAAGTATTGATTCATACCTGGGAGAGAGAAAGAGAGAAGAGAGAGAGAGCGAGAGAGAGAGAATGAGAGAGAGAGAGAGAGACAGAGAGAGAGAGATAGGAAGAGGAGAGGGAGGGAGACAGGGAGAGAGGGAGCGATAAACAGAGACAGAAAGATAGGGAGGGAGAGAGGGAGAGATAAACAGAGAGAGAGAGAGAGAGAGGACACAGAGCTGCTTAGATCCAGTATCCTGAACTAACACTTCAGAACATCCTCAATCTTGAAAACACAGCTCTGAATTCTGCTCAAGAGGAGAAAAGTAGCTCTTCAATCACATAGAAAGGGTTTCTCTGATACTGCTCCTAATAAACACTATTATAAAAAACACATTTCCTAAATCATTGTAATAGTTTGAGAATGATATTACATTTCAAGGAGCTTACACATGCTTAAATTGTATCTCTTTAGCGTTTACAGTGAGGGAAAAAAGTATTTGATCCCCTGCTGATTTTGTACATTTGCCCACTGACAAAGACATGATCAGTCTATAATTTTAATGGTAGGTTTATTTGAACAGTGAGAGACAGAATAACAACACAAAAATCCAGAAAAACGCATGTCAAAATGTTATAAATTGATTTGCATTTTAATGAGTGAAATAAGTATTTGACCCCTCTGCAAAACATGACTTAGTACTTGGTGGCAAAACCCTTGTTGGCAATCACAGAGGTCAGACATTTCTTGTAGTTGGCCACCAGGTTTGCACACACCTCATGAGGGATTTTGTCCTCTTTGCAGATCTTCTCCAAGTCATTAAGGTTTCGAGCCTGATGTTTGGCAACTCGAATCTTCAGCTCCCTCCACAGATGTTCTATGGGATTAAGGTCTGGAGACTGGCTAGGCCACTCCAGGACCTTAATGTGCTTCTTCTTGAGCCACTCCTTTGTTGCCTTGGCCGTGTGTTTTGGATCATTGTCATGCTGGAATACCCATCCCCGACCCATTTTCAATGCCCTGGCTGAGGTACATGGCCCCGTCCATCGTCCCTTTGATGCGGTGAAGTTGTCCTTTCCCCTTAGCAGAAAAACACCCCCAAAGCATAATGTTTCCACCTCCATGTTTGACGGTGGGGATGGTGTTCTTGGGGTCATAGGCAGCATTCCTCCTCCTCCAAACACGGCGAGTTGAGTTGATGCCAAAGAGCTCGATTTTGGTGTCATCTGACCACAACACTTTCACCCAGTTCTCCTCTGAATCATTCAGACGTTCATTGGCAAACTTCAGACGGGCCTGTATATGTGCTTTCTTGAGGAGGGGGACCTTGCGGGCGCTGCAGGATTTCAGTCTTTCACGGCGTAGTGTGTTACCAATTGTTTTCTTTGTGACTATGGTCCCAGCTGCCTTGAGATCATTGACAAGATCCTCCCGTGTAGTTCTGGGCTGATTCCTCACCGTTCTCATGATCATTGCAACTCCACGAGGTGAGATCTTGCATGGAGCCCCAGGCCGAGGGAGATTGACAGTTCTTTTGTGTTTCTTCCATTTGCGAATAATCGCACCAACTGTTGTCACCTTCTCACCAAGCTGCTTGGCGATGGTCTTGTAGCCCATTCCAGCCTTGTGTATGTCTACAATCTTGTCCCTGACATCCTTGGAGAGCTCTTTGGTCTTGGCCATGGTGGAGAGCTTGGAATCCGATTGATTGATTGCTTCTGTGGACAGGTGTCTTTTATACAGGTAACAAACTGAGATTAGGAGCACTCCCTTTAAGAGTGTGCTCCTAATCTCAGCTCGTTACCTGTATAAAAGACACCTGGGAGCCAGAAATCTTTCTGATTGAGAGGGGGTCAAATACTTATTTCCCTCATTAAAATGCAAATCAATTTAGAAAATGTTTGACACCTAGTCAGCTCGTGAATTTAAACCAGCGACCTTCCGGTTACTGGCCCAACGCTCTTAACCACTAGGCTACCTGGCGCTAGGCTACCTGCTGCTAGGCTACCTGGCGCTAGGCTACCTGCTGCTAGGCTACCTGCTGCTAGGCTACCTGCCGCTAGGCTACCTGGCGCTAGGCTACCTGGCGCTAGGCTACCTGGCGCTAGGCTACCTGCTGCTAGGCTACCTGCTGCTAGGCTACCTGCCGCTAGGCTACCTGGCGCTAGGCTACCTGGCGCTAGGCTACCTGCTGCTAGGCTACCTGGCGCTAGGCTACCTGCTGCTAGGCTACCTGCCGCTAGGCTACCTGCCGCTAGGCTACCTGGCGCTAGGCTACCTGCTGCTAGGCTACCTGCCGCTAGGCTACCTGGCGCTAGTCTACCTGGCGCTAGGCTACCTGCTGCTAGGCTACCTGCCGCTAGGCTACATGGCGCTAGGCTACCTGCTGCTAGGCTACCTGCTGCTAGGCTACCTGGCGCTAGTCTACCTGCTGCTAGGCTACCTGCTGCTAGGCTACCTGCCGCTAGGCTACCTGGCGCTAGTCTACCTGGCGCTAGGCTACCTGCTGCTAGGCTACCTGCTGCTAGGCTACCTGCTGCTAGGCTACCTGCTGCTAGGCTACCTGCTGCTAGGCTACCTGGCGCTAGGCTACCTGCTGCTAGGCTACCTGCTGCTAGGCTACCTGCTGCTAGGCTACCTGCTGCTAGGCTACCTGCTGCTAGGCTACCTGCCGCTAGGCTACCTGGCGCTAGTCTACCTGGCGCTAGGCTACCTGCTGCTAGGCTACCTGCTGCTAGGCTACCTGCTGCTAGGCTACCTGCTGCTAGGCTACCTGCTGCTAGGCTACCTGCTGCTAGGCTACCTGCCACTAGGCTACCTGGCGCTAGTCTACCTGGCGCTAGGCTACCTGCTGCTAGGCTACCTGCTGCTAGGCTACCTGCCACTAGGCTACCTGGCGCTAGTCTACCTGGCGCTAGGCTACCTGCCACTAGGCTACCTGGCGCTAGTCTACCTGGCGCTAGGCTACCTGCTGCTAGGCTACCTGCTGCTAGGCTACCTGCTGCTAGGCTACCTGCTGCTAGGCTACCTGGCGGTTAAGAAGTGTTGCACTTCATAAAGGGTGAAAGCGAATGCTTATGGCGCTTATGGTGGAAGCTTCTCTAGCACATGTAGTCTATGGGGTTGTGTTCCCAATGGCACCCTATCCCCTTTTGACCAGGACCCTGTTCATACACTGAACAAAGACATAAACGCAACATGTAACAATTTCACAGATTTTACTGTTACAGTTCATATAAGGAAATCAGTCAATTGAAATCAATTCATTAGGCCCTAATCTATGGATTTCACATGACTGGGAATACAGATGTGCATCTGTAGGTCACAGATACCTTTTTTTTTTAAAGGTAGGGGCGTGGATCAGAAAACCAGTCAGTATCTGGTTTGACCACCATTTGCCTCATGCAGCGGGACACATCTGCTTCGCATAGAGTTGATCAGGCTGTTGATTGTGGCCTGTGGAATGTTGTCCCACTCCTCTTCAATGGCTGTGTGAAGTTGCTGGATATTGGCGGGAACTGGAACACGCTGTTGTACACGTCGATCCAGAGCATCCCAAACATGCTCAATGGGTGACATGTCTGGTGAGTATGCAGGCCATGGAAGAACTGGGACATTTTCAGCTTCCAGAAAGTGTGTACAGATCCTTGCGACATGGGGGTTATCATACTGAAACATGAGGTGATGGCGGTGGATGAATGGCACCACAATGGGCTTCAGGATCTCATCTCTGTGCATTCAAATGGTGTTTGTTTTCCTTAGCTTTTGCCTGCCCATACCATAAACCCAGCACCACCATGGGGGCACTCTGTTCACAATGTTGACATCAGCAAAACGCTCGCCCACACGACGCCATACACGCTGTCTGCCAACTGCCCGGTACAGTTGAATCATCACACAGCGAGCCAGTGGTCATCGAAGGTGAGCCATTTGCCCACTGAAGTCAGTTACGACGCCAAACTGCAGTCAGGTCGACCCTGGTAAAGGACGGCGAGCAAGCAGATGAGCTTCACTGAGACGGTTTCTGACAGTTTGTGCAGAAATTATTCCGTTGTGCAGTTTCATGGCAGTTTCATGAGCTATCCGGGTGGCTGGTCTCAGACGATCACGCAGGTGAAGAAGCCGGATGTGGAGGTCCTGGGCTGGCGTGGTTACACGTGGTCTGCGGTTGTGAGGCCGATTGGACCTACTGCCAAATTCTTATGGTAGAGAAATGAACATAAAATTATCTGGCAACAGCTCTGGTGGACATTCCTGCAGTCAGCATGCCAATTGCACGCTGTGTCATTGTGTTGTGTGACAAAACTGCACATTTTAGAGTTGCCTTTTATTATCCACAGCACAAGGTGCACCTGTGTAATGATCATGCTGTTTAATCAGCTTCTTGATATGCCACACCTGTCAGGTGGATGGATTATCTTGGCAAAGGAGAAATGTTCACTAACAGGGATGTAAACAAATTTGTGCACAACATTTGAGAGAAAAACTCTTTTTGTGTGTATGGAAAATTTCTGGGATCTTTTATTTCAGCTCATGAAACATGGGACCAACACTTTACATGTTGCGTTTATATTTTTGTTCGGTGTATAAAGGAAATAGGGGACAAAGCCTTGATGAAAGACTTTTACTTTATAGAGGATGTCATTGATGCAGCACTCACTGCATACTGTATAAGAAGGCAGCTTAATGTGTTGCAAGGTGTCGACTAATCCTCTCAACATTATGAACTCAGGGTCGTCTTCTCTAAAGCACAACAACATTATGAGCTCAGGGTCGTCTTCTCTAAAGAACAACAACATTATGAACTCAGGGTCGTCTTCTCTAAAGCACAACAACATTATGAGCTCAGGGTCGTCTTCTCTAAAGAACAACAACATTATGAACTCAGGGTCGTCTTCTCTAAAGCACAACAACATTATGAACTCAGGGTCGTCTTCTCCAAAGCACAACAACATTATGAACTCAGGGTCGTCTTCTCTAAAGCACAACAACATTATGAACTCAGGGTCGTCTTCTCTAAAGCACAACAACATTATGAACTCAGGGTCGTCCTCTCTAAAGCACAACAACATTATGAACTCAGGGTCGTCTTCTCTAAAGCACAACAACATTATGAACTCAGGGTCGTCTTCTCTAAAGCACAACAACATTATGAACTCAGGGTCGTCCTCTCTAAAGCACAACAACATTATGAACTCAGGGTCGTCCTCTCCAAAGCACAACAACATTATGAACTCAGGGTCGTCTTCTCTAAAGCACAACAACATTATGAACTCAGGGTCGTCCTCTCTAAAGCACAACAACATTATGAACTCAGGGTCGTCCTCTCTAAAGCACAACAACATTATGCTAGTGATCATTTATCAAACTGCTATTCCATATTTATGGGAAAGCGGACACCTCAGAAGGGATTTGAGAATGACACTTTGTGTAAAATGTGAACAAATTAATCAACTTGGGCTCTGAAGCGTTCCCTAGAGGTCAAACCCATCACTGGGACATGGAACTGGAGGATGGAGTGTGTATGGGAAGATAAGACGTTGATATGCCAGAAGAATGATTTGTTGTGTGTGTGTGCATGCATGTGTGTGTGTGTGTGTGTGTGTGTGTGTGTGTGTGTGTGTGTGTGTGTTCATGCTAGTGTGTGTGACATGACATGAGCTCTGCCACCAAACATTTGTCTGGATTACATTAGTAGAAGGGTTAGTCACACATTGAAAGCTGTTCTGCCATTCTCCCTGCTCATAGTGACCTTCAGAACACCCCTTTCTCTCTCTCTCTCTCTCTCTCTCTCTCTCTCTCTCTCTCTCTCTCTCTCTCTCTCTCTCTCTCTCTCTCTCTCTTTCTCTCTTTCTTTCTTGCTCTCTCTCTCTCTCTCTCTCTCTCTCTCTCTCTCTCTCTCTCTCTCTCTCTCTCTCTCTCTCTCTCTCTCTCTCTCTCTCTCTCTCTCTCTCTCTCTCTCTCTCTCTCTCTCTCTCTCTCTCTCTCTCTCTCTCTCTCTCTCTCTCTCTCTCTCTCTCTCTCTCTCTCTCTCTCTCTCTCTCTCCTGCTCCCTCTCTATATATATCTGCTCTCTATCCCTCTCTATCTTCCCCCCTCCCCTGTCTTTCAATTCAATTTCAATTTCAATTCAAAGGGCTTTATTGACATGGGAAACATATGTTTACATTGCCAAAGCAAGTGAAGTAGATAGTAAACAAAAGTGAAATAAACAATTAAAAAATGAACAGTAAACATTACACTCAGAAGTTCCAAAAGAATAAAGACATTTGAAATATATGTCTATATACAGTGTTATAATGATGTGCAAATAGTTAAAGTACAAAAAGGAAAATGAATCAACATAAATATAGGTTGTATTTACAATGGTGTTTGTTCTTCACTGGTTGCCCTTTTCTTGTGGCAACAGGTCACAAATCTTGCAGCTGTGATGGCACTCTCTCTCTCTCTTCTTTCATTGGTTCTATACTCTTAGAAAAAAAGGTGTTATCTAGAACCCAAAAGGGTTCTTCGGCAGTCCCCATACATAGGAGAACCCTTTGAAGAACCCTTTTTGGTCCCAGGTAGAACCCTTTTTGGTTCCAAATAGAACCATTTTGGTTCCAGGTAGAACCTTTTGGTTCCAGGTAGAACCCTTTTGAGTTCCATGTAGAACCCTTTCCACAGAGGGTTCTACATGGAACCCCAAAAAGTTATACCTGGAAACAAAAAGGTTTCTCCTATGGGGAAAGCCAGAACCCCTTTGGTAGCCTTTTTTCGAAGAGTGAATAGCTCTGAGACAGCGGATGGAAGCACGCCCGTCTTCCTGCCTGCCTGACATGACAGAACATACAGTGACAAATCAAAGTGAAGCAGGCTGACCTCACAGTTCATTCAATTATACATTTAACTCGGCCCAATACCGTTTCCATAAATAGTGTTGAAACTAATTTTTTATCCGGCGAGGGAGATTTTATTCATTAGACGTGACATGTACTTTTGGTAGAATTGAGCAGTATTATCGGTGCTGTGCAGCTTGGTGTCCTGTGAGGCCTGTGCTCAGAGAAGAAGGACAGAGACAGGGGCTGAGTAACCTCTAGTCCCGGTTTCATTACACTGCATCGTAACACATTACAGGCCAACACTATCACTCCAACACCCGGCTGGAATCCCCTGCCTGCTGTGTACAACAGACAGGGTTTACAACAACACACACACACAAAGGTGAAGGGAAATTAACTAGTTTATACAGATTAATGGGGCAATCTGCAGTTCAAACGTTCAAAAGTCACAATCACCAATCACAGATTGCCCCTTTAACTAAAAATATTATGGTGAGATGAAGAATATGTTATTGTTGTTATTATTATTATTGTTATTATTATTGTTATTATTGTTATTATTATTGTTATTATTGTTATTATTATTGTTATTACTTTATGCTGTTTTTTTCTGTAAGGCTATTTCTACCGCTGTTCTATTTCAAACAGCATATCACCTGATTAGCTCACTTCAAATGGTCACTACATTAAAACACGTTTGGAATATACACAAATCAAATGCACAGCAGCCTGTGTCATTTCATTTAGCTGTTGTCTTGTGTCACACGGTACATCACAAAAGCCACCAGACTTCTCACTTAAATTAATTAATACATTGTCACAACACTGTTAATTCAATTTCACTAAGCATTTTGGCATCATTGAAAGTGTCTTTTCATTGCCATTACACACTGGAATCTACTAGAAAGAAGCTCTGAAATCATGAATATGCTGTATGAATAATGATTTTGAGTTATTCGTTGCCAATGGGATATCCTGGATGGTGTACGTCTGGATTGTTTAAGTCTGGATTGTTTAAGTCTGGATTGTTTAAGTCTGGATTGTTTAAGTCTGGATTGTTTAAGTCTTTAGAGGTAGATGTTTTCTGGGGTGTAGCTAGTGGATATATGAAGTCAGACAGTATCACCATCACTCTAGACTGGTGCCAGAGGTGATGAGAGGAGGAGAGAGGGAGAGGTAAGGAGAGGAGGAGAGAGGGAGAGGAGAGGTAGAGGAGAGGAGAGGAGAGGAGAGGAGAGGAGAGGAGAGGAGAGGAGAGGAGAGGAGAGGAGAGGAGAGGAGAGGAGAGGAGAGGAGAGGAGAGGAGAGGAGAGGAGAGGAGAGGAGAGGAGAGGAGAGGTAGAGGGGAGAGGGGAGAGGGGAGAGGTGAGGTAGAGGAGAGGAGAGGGGTGGAGGAGAAAGGAGAGGGGGAGAAGAGTGGACTGAGCAGCCTTCCCTTAGGGAGGAGGCAGATAAGGACTTTAGGAAGGTTGAATCCTGGACTGCTTTAAGCAGGGAGGAACTCTGGCTGTGTCCCAAATGGCACCCTACTAAAATGGGATCCTATTGGACTCTTGTCAAAAGTAGTGCACTATGTAGGGAATAGGGTGCCATTTGGGATGCAGGCTTCTCTGGCCCTCATATGCATTCAGGGTAGTACTGTCTGTCTGTCTGTCTGTCTGTCTGTCTGTCTCTGTCTCTGTCTCTGTCTCTGTCTCTGTCTCTGTCTCTGTCTCTGTCTCTGTCTCTGTCTCTGTCTCTGTCTCTGTCTGCAGTCTAGCAGGCCCAGCTAATGTCAAGCAGTTTCCTGTAACACAAGGGCATTGGATTAACAGTACAGTGAGATATAAGGAGGGACACCAGGAAATCACTCTGGAATGTCAAAATATGCCCAAGCACTTCAACAAAGCCAAATAATCCTGCGAAGCACCTAACCTTATCAACATGGGGAGATACTGTTGGTTTAGAGGGTTGTTGAGCTTGGAATGATAGAGGGAATAGGGAGACATTTGGACATAGACAGTATGCATTGTCTTTATCTGCAAATCCTATTAATCTTTGTTGTTACATTTGAGTCATTTATCATACACTCTTATCCAGGGAGATTTACAAGCACAATTAGGGTTAAGTGCCTTGCTCAAGGGCACACCGACAGATTTTTCACCTAATCGGCTCTGGGATTCGAACCAGCAACCTTTCGGTTACTGGCCCAACGCTCTTAACCACTAATCTGTGTTGTTGTGTTATTATTCTATTGTTATGTGTTGTTGTCCAGTGTTGCGCTGTGAGCCAGAGGAGGACAGGACATTGCTCCCGACTATTATATTATAACGTTTTATAATAACTAACCCGTCCTGTCAAACCAGCGTTCTGACTGGAGGAAACAGCATCTAGGAGCTCCAGACAGAGGCTAGGTTAGCTGAGCTCTGTGTCTCTGTGAATTAAATTAGTGGTCTGAATCTCTTTCTATTGGAAACATCTGGTTAGGGCTTCTATTGGAAAATCCACTTTGTGTTGAACGTTCCGTTCAGATGTTCAACCAATGCCTGCGTCCCAAATGACACCCTTATTCACTTTATAGTGCACTACTTTTGACCACATCCTTATGCAGGCTCTGGTCAAAAGTAGTGCGATATAAAGTAAATAGGGTGTCATTTGGGACACAAGCGATGTCTTAAAAGGTTCTGCCTTCAGCAGCAGCAGACAGCCGGGGAGATTTGATTTGGGGTCGAATGGTAATGTCTGTCTGGGCTTCAATGGATAAATGGCTGATGGAGGTAGAAAGGAAACGTGTGGTAACAGACATCACAAATCAAACCCAGAGTTCAGGCTATATGGATTGGATACCAGGAACTTCTGAAATCTAGGCTGTGTTGCGGTTTGTGAGCGGTGTCTTGGCGAAATAACTATAGAGTGATTCCTCACGAAACCAGGACCAAAAAAATACCATGATTTGGGGGATTTTCATGAACTGTAATCAATAGAATGGTCCTTTGGAGGAAGGATTGTTGACATATATTTGACATTTGTGTCTAAAGCATCATTGAGAAATAACTTCCTTTAATACTCCATAATGTTTTATCAGTAGGTGGCCTCCTGTAGCTCAGTTGGTAGAGCGTGGCGCTTGCAACGCCAGGGGTTGTGGGCTCGATTCCCACGGCGGGCCAGTATGAAAATGTATACACTCACTAACTGTAAGTCGCTCTGGATAAGAGCGTCTGCTAAATGACTAAAATGTAAAATGTAGTTGCCTCCTATAATATAATGTTTCATCTGTAGGTGCTACAAAGGTTGGTGTCATATAATAATAATAATATGCCATTTAGCAGACGCTTTTATCCAAAGCGACTTACAGTCATGCGTGCATACATTTTTTGTGTATGGGTGGTCCCGGGGATGGAACCCACTACCTTGGCGTTACAAGCGCCGTGCTCTACCAGCTGAGCTACAGAGGACCACAGAGGACCACAGAGGACCACAGAGGACCCCAGAGGACCCCAGAGGACCCCAGAGGACCACCCGTATGAACCTTTACTGCCTGCTCTGTCATATGAGCAGGTTTTTGACTACAGTAAACATTTTCTTGCATTAATTTATGAGTATTGAAAATCGATAAAATGTTGTGGCAATTTTTTCGGTGGTTTGAAATGTTCCAATTTGAACTGTAATGCAGTTGATTGGTGACGATGACATGAACATGTATTGAGGATGACATCTATACAAGCATTACCTACCGATTTTTCAAGCATTATACTCCGATTTTTACCTCAACATAGTGTGAAATACACATATAAACAATAGCCTAACTGTAAGCTAATTTTGCTGGGGGGCAATGAGGAGATTCGGTTTCCATGGCATTTCCATTGTTTTGGTCGAGTTCAATTGATCTCTTTACTGCATCTATAGGCTGAAAATGATCTCTTAACTGCATCTATAGGCTGAAGATGATCTCTCTTAACTGCATCTATAGGCTGAAGCTGATCTCTCTTAACTGCATCTATAGGCTGAAGATGATCTCTCTTAACTGCATCTATAGGCTGAAGCTGATCTCTCTTAACTGCATCTATAGGCTGAAGCTGATCTCTCTTAACTGCATCTATAGGCTGAAGCTGATCTCTCTTAACTGCATCTATAGGCTGAAGCTGATCTCTCTTAACTGCATCTATAGGCTGAAGCTGATCTCTCTTAACTGCATCTAAGAATATAAGATATAAGAAAGATCAAGAAATATATATATATATAGTATATATACGGTGCATTCAGAAAGTATTCAGACCCCTTGACTTTTTCCACATTTTGTTACGTTACAGCCTTATTCTAAAATGGATAAAATAAAATAAATTCCTGATCAATCTACACACAGTACCCCATAATAACAAAGTGAAAACAGATTTTTATAGATTTTTTACAAATGTTTAAAAAATAAAAACCTTAAATACTTTATTTACATAAGTATATAGACCCTTTGCTATGAGACTCGAAATTGAGCTCAGGTGCATCCTGTTTCCATTGATCATCCTTGAGATGTTTCTACAACTTGATTGGAGTCCACCTGTGGTAAATTCAATTGATTGGACATGATTTGGAAAGGCACACACCTGTCTATATAAGGTCCCACAGTTGACAGTGCATGTCAGAGCAAAAACCAAGCCATGAGGTCGAAGGAATTGTCCGTAGAGCTCCCAGACAGGATTGTGTCGAGGCACAGATCTGGGGAAGGGAACCAAAAAATGTCTGCAGCATTGAAGGTCCCCAAGAACACAGTAGCTTCCATCATTCTTAAATGGAAGAAGTTTGGAACCACCAAGACTCTTCCTAGAGCTGGCCGCCCGGCCAAACTGAGCAATCGGGGGAGAAGGGCCTTGGTCAGGGAGGTAACCAAGAACCCGATGGTCACTCTGACAGAGCTCCAGAGTTCCTCTGTGGAGATGGGAGAACCTTCCAGAAGGACAAACATCTCTGCAGCACTCCACCAATCAGGCCTTTATGGTACAGTGGCCAGACGGAAGCCACTCTTCAGTAAAAGGCACATGACAACCCACTTGGAGTTTGCCAAAAGGCACCTAAAGACTCTCAGACCATGAGAAACAATATTCTCTGGTCTGATGAAACCAAGATTGAACTCTTTGACTTGAATGCCAAGCGTCACGTCTGGAGGAAACCTGGCACCATCCCTACGGTGAAGCATGGTGGTGGCAGCATCATGCTGTGGGGATGTTTTTCAGCGGCAGGGACTGGGAAACTAGTCAGGATCGAGGTAAAGATTAACAGCGCAAAGTACAGAGAGATCCTTTATGAAAACCTGCTCCAGAGCGCTCAGGACCTCAGACTGGGGCGAATGTTCACCTTCCAACAGGACAACAACCCTAAGCACACAGCCAAGACAACACAGGAGTGGCTTCGGGACAAGTCTCTGAATGTCCTTGAGTGGCCCAGCCAGAGCCCGGACTTGAACCCGATCGAACATCTCTGGAGAGACCTGAAGATAGCTGTGCAGCGACGCTCCCCATCCAACCTGGCAGAGCTTGAGAGGATCTGCAGAGAAGAATGGGAGAAACTACCCAAATACAGGTGTGCCAAGCTTGTAGCGTCATACCCAAGATGACTTGAGGCTGTAATCGCTGCCAAAGGAGCTTCAACAAAGTACTGAGTAAAGGGACTGAATACTTATGTAAATGTGATATTTAAGTTTGTAAGTTTTTATACATTTGCAAACATTTCAAAAAAACTGTTTTTGCTTTGTCATTATGGGGTGTTGTGTGTAGATGGAGGGGGAAAAAACAATGTAATCCATTTTAGAATAAGGCTGTAGCGTAACAAAATGTGGAAAAGGTCAAGGGGTCTGAATACTTTCACAATGCACTGTGTATATATATATTTTAAAATATATTTAACCACATATATTTGGGGGCACAAAACTACCTCCATACTTACAATTGTTTGTATGGGTTACTTTCAGACGAGTCCCGTGACTTGTGGGGGTCATAGAGCAACACCATCTACAGATGTTTTCGTGAGAAGACAGATTTTTGGGAACGTGTCATGGTCTGACTAACACCGCTGTAGCTCGGCCACCTTCCACCGCAGATCTCTAGCTTAAAACGGACAGATTTTAGATGGGGATTTTATTTTATTTTGTTACTTAGATTGACGCACGGGTGCGTCAATAGACGTTTAAGGATTTTTTTTTAAACAATCCCATTGAAGAGGATGGTCTGAAGGTAGATAGGTACTCTCATCCTTTGGGACATAGCCGTAGGGGTCTAATTGATAATTCGGTAGTAGTACCTACAATACTTACTGTGACTCAGCTCTGTGAAATCAACTTTTCTAAATTGCTGCTTGTTGCTCTCCTCTCCTCCTTGCCTCTCAGGTTTCTAACTGGAATGGGACACTATCGTGGCTTTAGTTAAATGAAGTGTTTGGATTGCAAAGAGAGAACAGATGAGCAAAAATGGAGGTAGAAATTGGATCATAGTGTTACACAGTCTAGTCAGAAGATACTCCTGTAATGTTGATAACTCTCTTACAGAGATGTTGTTTAAATTGGGGTGTTGTAGGTTTGCATCCCCAATGGCACCCTATTCCCTTTATTGGTCCATAGGGCTCTGGTCAAAAGTAGTGCACTAAATAGGGAATAGGGTGCCATTTGGGACGATTCCTAGGTCTCTACCCTTTTTAGACCAGGGAGCTAAAAAAACAAACACAGACTGAGTCAGAGAGTCAGAGGAAGGAAAACACAGACTGAGTCAGAGGAAGGAAAACACAGACTGAGTCAGAGAGTCAGAGGAAGGAAAACACAGACTGAGTCAGAGGAAGGAAAACACAGACTGAGTCAGAGGAAGGAAAACACAGACTGAGTCAGAGGAAGGAAAACACAGACTGAGTCAGAGGAAGGAAAACACAGACTGAGTCAGAGGAAGGAAAACACAGACTGAGTCAGAGAGTCAGAGGAAGGAAAACACAGACTGAGTCAGAGAGTCAGAGGAAGGAAAACACAGACTGAGTCAGAGAGTCAGAGGAAGGAAAACACAGACTGAGTCAGAGAGTCAGAGGAAGGAAAACACAGACTGAGTCAGAGAGTCAGAGGAAGGAAAACACAGACTGAGTCAGAGAGAGGAAAACACAGACTGAGTCAGAGGAAGGAAAACACAGACTGAGTCAGAGAGTCAGAGGAAGGAAAACACTGACTGAGTCAGAGAGTCAGAGGAAGGAAAACACAGACTGAGTCAGAGGAAGGAAACACAGACTGAGTCAGAGGAAGGAAAACACAGACTGAGTCAGAGAGAGGAAAACACAGACTGAGTCAGAGAGTCAGAGGAAGGAAAACACAGACTGAGTCAGAGAGTCAGAGGAAGGAAAACACAGACTGAGTCAGAGAGAGGAAAACACAGACTGAGTCAGAGAGTCAGAGGAAGGAAAACACAGACTGAGTCAGAGAGTCAGAGGAAGGAAAACACAGACTGAGTCAGAGAGTCAGAGGAAGGAAAACACAGACTGAGTCAGAGAGAGGAAAACACAGACTGAGTCAGAGGAAGGAAAACACAGACTGAGTCAGAGAGTCAGAGGAAGGAAAACACAGACTGAGTCAGAGAGTCAGAGGAAGGAAAACACTGACTGAGTCAGAGAGTCAGAGGAAGGAAAACACTGACTGAGTCAGAGAGTCAGAGGAAGGAAAACACAGACTGAGTCAGAGGAAGGAAACACAGACTGAGTCAGAGGAAGGAAAACACAGACTGAGTCAGAGAGAGGAAAACACAGACTGAGTCAGAGAGAGGAAAACACAGACTGAGTCAGAGAGTCAGAGGAAGGAAAACACAGACTGAGTCAGAGAGAGGAAAACACAGACTGAGTCAGAGAGTCAGAGGAAGGAAAACACTGACTGAGTCAGAGAGTCAGAGGAAGGAAAACACAGACTGAGTCAGAGAGAGGAAAACACAGACTGAGTCAGAGAGAGGAAAACACAGACTGAGTCAGAGAGTCAGAGGAAGGAAAACACTGACTGAGTCAGAGAGTCAGAGGAAGGAAAACACAGACTGAGTCAGAGGAAGGAAAACACAGACTGAGTCAGAGAGAGGAAAACACAGACTGAGTCAGAGAGTCAGAGGAAGGAAAACACTGACTGAGTCAGAGAGTCAGAGGAAGGAAAACACAGACTGAGTCAGAGAGTCAGAGGAAGGAAACACAGACTGAGTCAGAGAGTCAGAGGAAGGAAAACACTGACTGAGTCAGAGAGTCAGAGGAAGGAAAACACAGACTGAGTCAGAGGAAGGAAAACACAGACTGAGTCAGAGAGAGGAAAACACAGACTGAGTCAGAGAGTCAGAGGAAGGAAAACACTGACTGAGTCAGAGAGTCAGAGGAAGGAAAACACAGACTGAGTCAGAGAGTCAGAGGAAGGAAACACAGACTGAGTCAGAGAGTCAGAGGAAGGAAAACACAGACTGAGTCAGAGAGTCAGAGGAAGGAAACACAGACTGAGTCAGAGAGAGGAAAACACAGACTGAGTCAGAGGAAGGAAAACACAGACTGAGTCAGAGAGTCAGAGGAAGGAAAACACAGACTGAGTCAGAGAGTCAGAGGAAGGAAACACAGACTGAGTCAGAGAGTCAGAGGAAGGAAAACACAGACTGAGTCAGAGAGTCAGAGGAAGGAAACACAGACTGAGTCAGAGAGTCAGAGGAAGGAAAACACAGACTGAGTCAGAGAGTCAGAGAGAGGAAAACACAGACTGAGTCAGAGGAAGGAAAACACAGACTGAGTCAGAGAGAGGAAAACACAGACTGAGTCAGAGAGTCAGAGGAAGGAAAACACAGACTGAGTCAGAGAGTCAGAGGAAGGAAAACACAGACTGAGTCAGAGAGAGGAAAACACAGACTGAGTCAGAGAGTCAGAGGAAGGAAAACACAGACTGAGTCAGAGGAAGGAAAACACAGACTGAGTCAGAGAGTCAGAGGAAGGAAAACACAGACTGAGTCAGAGAGAGGAAAACACTGACTGAGTCAGAGAGTCAGAGGAAGGAAAACACAGACTGAGTCAGAGAGAGGAAAACACAGACTGAGTCAGAGGAAGGAAAACACAGACTGAGTCAGAGAGAGGAAAACACAGACTGAGTCAGAGAGTCAGAGGAAGGAAAACACAGACTGAGTCAGAGAGTCAGAGGAAGGAAACACAGACTGAGTCAGAGAGTCAGAGGAAGGAAAACACAGACTGAGTCAGAGGAAGGAAAACACAGACTGAGTCAGAGAGAGGAAAACACAGACTGAGTCAGAGAGTCAGAGAGAGGAAGGTCCTGTGGGAGTCACTAAATGTTTGTGTGGGAATGATCCGTTTTATTGAGGTAATATATTCAGTAGTGTCACTGACTGTAAAAAGCTCTAAGCGCTGACCCTTGGTCTTAGCTCCAGTCTCATCAATAATCGAAGGATGTTACATTATTCAGGGGGCACCATTTCATGCCAACCACTGTTTCCCATACCATTGTGTTGTTTTTTGAATTCAGAATTTTACAGGCCTTTACATGCGTGTCCTTTACGCGTGTGTGTCTGTGTGTGTGTGTGTGTGTGTGTGTGTGTGTGTGTGTGTGTGTGTGTGTGTGCATGCATGTGTGTGTGTGTACCTCTGTGAGTTTGTCGGAGCCGGATATGATTAACTGTTTTCTGACACGGGGGTTAGTTGCAGCCAGGGTTCCCATGGGGGAACATATTGGTGTGACACAGAAAGAGGAAGTGCTGTGACCTCCCACTGTGCCCAGCAGAGGGAGTGAGGCCAGGCAGGCCACACTGAGCTGAGCTGGAGAACAAAGCAGCCAAAGGCCCTGGGCAAAAGTAGTGCGCTACATCGAGAATAGGGTGCCAATTGGGACAAAGCCAAACTCTCTCTGGTTGGTTACACTAATCACCATGGGGACCTCTCCCCTCCTCTCCTCTCCTCTCCTCTCCTCTCCTCTCCTCTCCTCTCCTCTCCTCTCCTCTCCTCTCCTCTCCTCTCCTCTCCTCTCCTCTCCTCTCCTCTCCTCTCCCCTCCCCTCCTCTCCTCTCCTCTCCTCTCCTCTCCTCTCCTCTCCTCTCGTCTCCTCTCGTCTCCTCTCGTCTCGTCTCGTCTCGTCTCGTCTCGTCTCCTCTCCTCTCCTCTCCTCTCCTCTCCTCTCCTCTCCTCTCCTCTCCTCTCCTCTCCTCTCCCCTCCCCTCAGCCCTACTTCAGAAACTATGCCTGGCATGGAAAGGAATTTGCTCCAAACTGGGCTCTGAACAGACACGCATGCACGCACCCATACACACACACACACACACACACACACACACACACACACACACACACACACACACACACACACACATACACACACACACACACACACACACACACACACACACACACACACACACACACACACACACATACACACACACACACACACACACACACACACACACACACACACACACACACACACACACACACACACACACACAACCTGGCCCTGCCACTGAGTGCTGGACGCTGACTGAGAAGCTCACATGATGCTAATTGCCTGGTCAACAGCCCCAGAATACTAAATACACTTCCCCCATCACTCAGCACCTAGAACTTCTGGATAGAACCTAGAACCTTATCACCTAGAACCTCTGCCTAGAACAACTCAGTCTTACAGAAGTCATATGGAGCATGCAACACTTTTTCTCATCTGTTAATATGTTCTGTGTTGTGAATTGTATTTTACATGATGGTACTGTAGTGAAGATTAACTGTGTTCTTCAGATATCCTATATATTCTATCCACAAACTGTCCGTAATGTCTATAAATCCCATCTCAGACTGTATAGTGTATATATATATATATGTATGTATTGTTAGATATTACTGCACTGTTGGAGCAAGGAACACAAGCATTTCGCTACAACCCGCAATAACATCTGCTAAATATGTGAATGGAACCAATTAAAAATGTGATTTGATTCGATTTCGTTGCCATGGATTGTTTCTATGACGATATGACTTGGCTATTAACTAAGTCCACCCTGTTGGCTCTGACACCAAGTCCTCTTAGAAATGTCAAATCTTAAAGTTGCGTCACAAATGGCCAGCTTTTCCCTACGCCCTATGGGTCCTGCTGAAAAGCAGTGGACTGCATAGCGAATAGGGTAGCATTATTTGATATTCATCCAAAGCCTGACATTTTATAGATAGATAGATCTGTTGATATTCTTCCAGGAGGATCTGATCACAGAGTCTGACTTTGTCAACACTATTAAATATCAGAGAGCAGAGAGCGAGTCAGAGATTAATGACTATTTCTTCCATGTAAAAGACAGAACGGGGACGGGAGTAGGGATGAGTCGGAGAGGGGGCAGGAGGGCGTGGCACAGCCAAAAAAAGATTACAATGTCAAAAACAAAACATTTTCTATTAGAAGTTAGTGTGGCACACACTGCATGTTTGGCATAATGTGTTGTTTTAGGTTCCTGATCAGATGATAGATATATTTCTATTTTCAGATCAATGATTTGTGCAGTTAAATACCAGAAAGATATGTTACTCCTACACAACATTAATTTAATTTAATTAATTTAATTAATCATAATTAATTTAATTAATAATCACAACAACTAACAATATGAAAGTCTGATAATCACAAGGATGGGTATAGCTGACTGAAAATGACAGTTGGTCTGTCCTCCTTTTCGTGGTCCTTCGAGCCGGATAGGAAGCTCTCGAAACAACCCTGTTGCCTAGTGTCCAGCAAATATAGACAACTTGTGATAATTCTATCTGATTGGGCTAAAGACTGCTGTAGCGATCCAGATGGTATTCTTCATGTTTCTTCATGCTGTATAATATGTTGTTTCCTCCCTCATGCTTCCAGTGGCTGTAACCACTAAAACCAAAATCAAAGGTGAGTTATCTCTTGTGTCTTTCTGCATGATGTGTATTGGACACCAGTTCCCAATAAACCATGTTTCAGATCATCCCTACTAGTTCCCAATAAACCATGTTTCATTTCAGCCCTACCAGTTCCCAATAAACCATGTTTCATTTCAGCCCTACCAGTTCCCAATAAACCCAATAAACCATATTATACCTAAATCTCCCTCTGGAGACCAGGCCAGGGCCAGTGGTGAATTAACATAGCGTCTAGTCCCAAATGGCACCCTATTCCCTATATAGTACACTACTTTTGAGCAGAGCCCATGGTGGGGGCCTGTCTGTTGTCTGGAGCTATAACCTGGGACATTCACTATGTCTTCAACGTTCCAGGCTTTGGTCCAAATGGCACCCTATTCCCTATATAGTCCCTACGTGCCTTGGTTAAAAGTAGAGCACTTAATAGGGAATAGGGTGCCATTTGGGACGCCGCCTTAAATGTGTGAATCGGAGGAGTGAAATTCATCCTGCTATCAACGTCAAATTCACTGAGACGTCCCACTAATCATTTTTTATCCCAGCCTACATGTTGGAGGCATAAGTTATCAGCTAGCCGAGCTGAGCTCTGACGAGACTTCAACCAGGCATTAATACACACACACACACACACACACACACACACACACACACACACACACACACACACACACACACACACACACACACACACACATTAATATACATCAGTGAGCTGCTACGGTATGTCGGAAACCCAACTATTTTTAATTAGCCAATGAGTAATTAGGATGGGAGATCCTTCCATAATATTAATCCCAAGAGAAGTGTGAGGATGTGGGACTGTAGGAGTTTACATTGGCATATAGACGCGCTGTGCATCCCAAATGGCACAGTGTACAAAACATTAAGAACACCCTCCTAATATTGAGTTCTCGACGCAAACCGGTGCACCTGGCAACTACTACTACTATACCGTGCTTCTACGTCTGCTTTGCTCGCTGTTTGGGGTTTTAGGCTGGCTTTCTGTATAGCACAAAAAAAGGGCTTTATAAATAAACGTGATTGATTGATTGATACCTCATTCAAAAACGCTCAAATCTTTTGTCTTGCCCGTTCATCCTCTGAATGGCACACATACACAATCCACGTCTCAATTGTCTCAAGGCTTAAAAATCCCTCTTTAACCTGTCTCCTCCCCTTCATCTACACTGATTGAAGTGGATTTAACAAGTGACATCAATAAGGGACCATAGCTTTCACCTGGATTCACCTGGTCAGTCTGTCATGAACACAGCAGGTGTTCCTAATGTTTTGTACGCTCAGTGTATAATGCACTACCTTTGAACAGGGCCTATTGGGTTCAAAGTACTCTGGTAAAAAAAAAAGTAGTGCTCTACATAGGGGATAGGGTGCTTTTTGGGACACAGTCACGGTCTCTCGTGACCGCCTTAACATGGGACTAACTGATTTGGTTCTGTGTGCCGAGATTGTGGTCCTCTGTAGCTCAGCTGGTAGAGCACGGCGCTTGTAACGCCAGGGTAGTGGGTTCGATCCCCGAGGACCGCCCCATGCAAAAAAAATGTATGCACGCAGGACTGTAAGGCGCTTTGGATAAAAGCGTCTGCTAAATGGCATATTATTATCAATGACACGGCAAGTAATCCAACGTACTCCTTAACGTGGAGTCCTCACCCATATCTATTATCTCTCCATCTATCATCTCTCCATCTGTCTACCTCTCTCTCTCTACCTCTCTCTCTCTACTGTAGACATACAGCTCTTTAAATAATACTCAGACAGAATATGTCTGTCTGCCATTATCATTCATCCCCAGCTGATGGGCATGGCACAACTCTGAAGGAAATCAATACTTATGGTAATTGAAAAAATATGCTGCGTAGATCACTGAGTCAAGCATCCAAGTGTCCTGCGAGATGCTTTATTATGCAAAGCCTTTAGCAGACAGAGGGCTAATAGAGAGAGAGAGACAGAGAGAGAGAGAGAGAGAGAGAGAGAGAGAGAGAGAGAGAGAGAGAGAGAGAGAGAGAGAGAGAGAGAGAGAGAGTGTGTGTGTGTGTGTGCGTGCGTGCGTGCGTGCGTGCGTGCGTGCGTGCGTGCGTGTGCGTGTGCGTGTGTACTATGTTACTCTGTTACTCTGTTACTATGTTACTATGTTACTCTGTTACTCTGTTACTATGTTACTATGTTACTATGTTACTCTGTCACTCTGTCACTATGTTACTATGTTACTCTGTTACTATGTTACTCTGTTACTCTGTTACTATGTTACTCTGTTACTCTGTTACTATGTTACTCTGTTACTCTGTTACTCTGTTACTATGTTACTATGTTACTCTGTTACTCTGTTACTCTGTTACTCTGTTACTCTGTTACTATGTTACTATGTTACTCTGTTACTCTGTTACTCTGTTACTATGTTACTATGCTACTCTGTTACTCTGTTACTCTGTTACTCTGTTACTCTGTTACTCTGTTACTCTGTTACTATGTTACTCTGTTACTATGTTACTCTGTTACTCTGTTACTCTGTTACTATGTTACTCTGTTACTCTGTTACTCTGTTACTATGTTACTCTGTTACTATGTTACTCTGTTACTCTGTTACTATGTTACTATGTTACTATGTTACTCTGTTACTCTGTTACTATGTTACTCTGTTACTATGTTACTCTGTTACTATGTTACTATGTTACTATGTTACTATGTTACTATGTTACTCTGTCACTCTGTCACTCTGTTACACTGTTACTATGTTACTATGTTACTATGTTACTATGTTACTATGTTACTATGTTACTATGTTACACTGTTACACTGTTACTATGTTACTATGTTACTATGTTACTATGTTACTATGTTCCACAGTTACTCTGTTACTCTGTTACTCTGTTACTCTGTTACTCTGTTACTATGTTACTATGTTCCACTGTTACTATGTTACTATGTTACTATGTTACTATGTTACTATGTTACTCTGTTACTCTGTTACTCTGTTACTATGTTACTATGTTACTCTGTTACTCTGTTACTATGTTACTCTGTTACTCTGTTACTCTGTTACTCTGTTACTATGTTACTATGTTACTCTGTTACTCTGTTACTCTGTTACTATGTTACTATGTTACTATGTTACTCTGTTACTCTGTTACTATGTTACTATGTTACTATGTTAATATGTTACTCTGTTACTATGTTACTATGTTACTATGTTACTATGTTACTCTGTCACTCTGTCACTCTGTCACTCTGTTACTCTGTTACTCTGTTACTATGTTACTCTGTTACTCTGTTACTCTGTTACTATGTTACTATGTTACTCTGTTACTCTGTTACTCTGTTACTATGTTACTATGTTACTCTGTTACTCTGTTACTATGTTACTCTGTTACTCTGTTACTCTGTTACTATGTTCCACTGTTACTCTGTTACTCTGTTAATATGTTACTCTGTTCCACTGTTACTCTGTTACTCTGTTACTATGTTACCATGTTACTCTGTTACTCTGTTACTATGTTACTCTGTTACACTGTTACTCTGTTACTATGTTACTATGTTACTATGTTACTCTGTTACTATGTTACTCTGTTACTATGTTACTATGTTACTCTGTTACTCTGTTACTCTGTTACTATGTTACTCTGTTACTCTGTTACTATGTTACTATGTTACTATGTTACTATGTTACTCTGTTACTCTGTTACTCTGTTACTATGTTATTATGTTACTATGTTCCACAGTTACTCTGTTACTCTGTTACTATGTTACTATGTTACTCTGTTACTCTGTTACTCTGTTACTATGTTACTCTGTTACTATGTTACTATGTTACTCTGTTACTATGTTACTCTGTTACTCTGTTACTCTGTTACTCTGTTACTTTGTTACTATGTTACTATGTTACTATGTTACACTGTTAGTCTGTTACTCTTTTACATTGTTACCCTGTTGCAGTGTTATGCTGTTACTCTGTTACACTGTTACTTTGTTACTTTGTTACTCTGTTACTATGTTACTATGTTACTATGTTACTATGTTACTATGTTACTATGTTACTATGTTACACTGTTACACTGTTTCAATGTTACAATGTTACAATATTACAATGCTACTCTGTTACTCTGTTACAATGGTTACACTCATAATGAACAGGTCCTCTAGTCACAAAGGATACATGAAATGAAAACAATATTTGTGGTGAATCTGACTCACTAGGCTAGAGAGAGAGAGAGAGAGAGAGAGAGAGAGAGAGAGAGAGAGAGAGAGAGCAGAGAGCAGAGATAGAGCAGAGAGAGAGAGAGAGCAGAGAGAGAGAGAGAGAGAGAGAGAGAGAGAGAGAGAGAGAGAGAGAGAGAGAGAGAGAGAGAGAGAGAGAGAGAGAGAGATGTCATTACCAGTTAGTTTTTCTGTATGTAGTTCCACATGGAATATTCTATTGTAATTCTGTCCCACTTTTTGAAGCTGATGTATATCTCTGTCACTTCTCTTCTCCCCCTCTTTTTCTCCACCTCCTTTCTTCCTGTAAAGTAAAACAGCCGTTAGTTCTTTCCCCAGTGGGGCCCTTTTCTACTGCGTCCCAAATGGCACCTTATTCCCTACATAGTGCACTACTTTTGACCAGTGCCCATATTGCACTACTATATAGGGAATAGGGTGCAATTTGAGACGTATCCTCTGTCCGCCGTTCAGTTCTGTTCTGCTGACTGTTGTTCCCAACTGCAAATGACTATTTACAGGAGAGGACAGCTTCCCCCTCTCTCTCAGTCCCAGTCCCCATGTACCTTTCAGGTGAAGGAGAGAAAAGGAAGGAGGTGCACTGTTACTTTAGGTGGTGTGTAGTAATGGTGTAACCATCACCACGTCTAGCCTGCAATGAGAAGACAAGGTGTAACCATCACCACATCTAGCCTGCTATGAGAAGACAAGGTGTAACCATCACCATGTCTAGCCTGCTATGAGAAGACAAGGTGTAACCATCACCACATCTAGCCTGCTATGAGAAGACAAGGTGTAACCATCACCACGTCTAGCCTGCAATGAGAAGACAAGGTGTAACCATCACCACGTCTAGCCTGCTATGAGAAGACAAGGTGTAACCATCACCACATCTAGCCTGCTATGAGAAGACAAGGTGTAACCATCACCACGTCTAGCCTGCAACGAGAAGACAAGGTGTAACCATCACCACGTCTAGCCTGCTATGAGAAGACAAGGTGTAACCATCACCATGTCTAGCCTGCTATGAGAAGACAAGGTGTAACCATCACCACGTCTAGCCTGCTATGAGAAGACAAGGTGTAACCATCACCACGTCTAGCCTGCTATGAGAAGACAAGGTGTAACCATCACCACGTCTAGCCTGCTATGAGAAGACAAGGTGTAACCATCACCACGTCTAGCCTGCTATGAGAAGACAAGGTGTAACCATCACCACGTCTAGCCTGCTATGAGAAGACAAGGTGTAACCATCACCACGTCTAGCCTGCTATGAGAAGACAAGGTGTAACCATCACCACGTCTAGCCTGCTATGAGAAGACAAGCCTTTTACCTCTGTAACATTTTCCACTTCCAGCCCATGTCTGTTATGGTCAGACATTAATAATGACTTGAAGAAGAAACAACTTCCACATGTCTCAGTTCTATTGCTGCAGACCAATGGTCCTTTAGTCTTTCTGTCCATCTCTTATCTAGCCCAGTAATGGGAATACAATAACTTATCTAGTCCAGTAATGGGAATACAATAACTTATCTAGTCCAGTAATGGGAATACAATAACTTATCTAGTCCAGTAATGGGAATACAATAACTTATCTAGTCCAGTAATGGGAATACAATAACTTATCTAGTCCAGTAATGGGAATACAATAACTTATCTAGTCCAGTAATGGGAATACAATAACTTATCTAGTCCAGTAATGGGAATACAATAACTTATCTAGTCCAGTAATGGGAATACAATAACTTATCTAGTCCAGTAATGGGAATACAATAACTTATCTAGTCCAGTAATGGGAATACAATAACTTATCTAGCCCGGTAATGGGAATACAATAACTTATCTAGCCCACTTTACTTCTAAGTGAAAATTGTTGATAATTTGTATTTTAATGCAGTCACTGTCAGCCAGGTAATTTTCACACAAAACAATTACAGTGGGAAAAAAATATGAACTACTTTACTATCATATGCGACCAGATAAGTTCAGTCCATATATAGTAGCCTGCTATGCATGAAACGAACATTAAACGACTGACTACATGTTGAACACACCTGTCTCATAGTGATGACATAATAGCCTTTTCCTTTTCTTCCCGCTGAAGAGTACGGCTCATATTATCTGAAGAACGTCTTAACACACTTACCCTCTCTGTCTGTTTCGTATATATTCTCTATGATTTGACTTTAAAATTCAATTTGCTGAGATGCAGGGGAAAATCCATAGGTAATTAGGGCGAAAGCTTGGAGGTGATTACTGTTGTAATGTAGATCAATGGCTCTTAATGACTTGTCAGAAACACATGTGATTGGTCTGAGGTTTAGACATCAACAACAGGAGTCTGATGAGTGGTCACTTACCACCTTAGATACAGAGCTGAAAGGGGCAATCTGTGATTGCTAAATCACTTTTAAATTAATAATATACAGTGCCCTCCACAATTATTGGGACAGTGAAGCGTTTTCTTTTTTTGGCTCTATACTTAAAAACTTTGGATTTGAGTGTAATTCCATCCATATCGGGTGAACCGTTTAGAAATTACAGAACTTTTTGTACACAGTCCCCCCCCATTATAGGTGAGCAAAAGTAGTGGGCTCCCGAGTGGCGCAGCGGTCTAAGGCACTGCATCTCAGTGCTTGAGGCGTCACTACAGATTCCCTGGTTCGATTCCAGGCTGTATCACAACCGGCCGTGATTGGGAGTCCCATAGGGTGGCGCACAATTGGCCCAGTGTAGGCCGTCATTGTAAATAAGAATTTGTTCTTAACCGACTTGCCTAGTTAAATAAATATGTTTATTAAAAAGCTAAGTATTTGGTCCCATATTCATAGCACGCAATGACATCAAACTTGTGACTCTATAATTTTGTTTAATGCATTTGATGTTTGTTTTAGTTGTGTTTCAGATTATTTTGATAATTTGTCTCAACACTTTTGCTCTCCTAAAATGGGTGGATTACGTTCAAAAAGTGCTGTAATTGCTAAACAGTTCACCCGATATGGATGAAAATACACCCAAATTAAAGTTGACAGTCTGCACTTTAACCTCACAGTCATTGTTTGATTTCAAATCCAAAGTTTTGATTTATAGAGCCAAAAGAAAAGAAAACAAACCTCACTGTCCCAATAATTACGGAGGGCACTGTATATACCCATTGATTCATGAGCTTAGTTCAACTGCCATACCCCATCAGAACCCAAAACATACGGTTGTTTTACGCCATTGTTAGAATAAATATATATTGTAAACAAACACTGAATAGCCTCATATCTATAATTCTGATACCATGGATGGCACCCATAGCTCATGAATTTGAGCGTGGTTACGTTTCTCTAGCCCCATCCCGCAGCTGTTTAGCAAAACAGTTAATAATAATAAGCCATTTAGCAGACGCTTTTTATCCAAAGCGACTTACAGTCATGTGCGCATACATTTTTACGTATGGGTGGTCCCGGGGATCGAACCCACTACCCTGGCGTTACAAGCGCCGCGCTCTCGTGGGTGAGGTGGGTGAGGTGGTCGCTTTGTTGTTCTTTCAACAGATTGGCCCTTTCAACGTGCCAGAGTAGAATAGCTACTGTTGCGCTGATATAATTCCATACAGTAAATATATAGACATGGTTTAGATGAGCTGGCTTAGCCTCTCCCCTTATTATCTCATTACATAATATATTACAGCAATAACATTGTTGTTCCCGCCAGACCATATTAATAATAAGCCATTTAGCAGACGCTTTTATCCAAAGCGACTTACAGTCACGCGTGCATACATTTTTGTGTATGGGTGGTCCTTGGGGATCGAACCCACTACCCTTGGCGTTACAAGCGCCGTGCTCTACCCAGCTGAGCTACAGAGGACCATATTAACCTGAGTCACTGTGTGAAGGAAGAGACCCATCAGCTGAAAGCATATTTCCCCTAATACACATTAATACACAGCAGCTGTGGAACCCTATTATCCAACTATTGCACTAATTGTACCTATGGTAAAAAAAAAAAAAAAGTAGTGCACTAAAGACCAGGGTGCCAGTTGGGACAGAGCCGTAGTCTATTTTTACAACATCTCTGTTTCAGTGGCAATTAATACGTTCTCACTTCAGCCCTTTTCTGAAATGAACCTAGACATTAAAAAACACATTTACTGTGTAAATACTATAATGGGAGTTTTGATTAAATGGACACCCCCTTTCAGGCCATTCGCGTGACAGTTAATAGTATGCATCTGTCTTTTTGATTGCTTACTGTAGATATCTGTAGATATCTGTAATGAGAAATAATCATTTGTATTGTGTTATTATTTCTCTGACCTCATCAGCCAGGTGTTGAGCAGTTCAGATTGATTGAACTTTGATGTAATTTCTTGGAAATAAAACGGGAGGCCACGATTGTTCTACTGAGAACAATAAGGGTTAATTGATCTCCATGGTGACGCATGCTGGAGCACCAGTAGACTTCACTTCATCTATTGTTCTTTTACTTGTCACACCAGCCGCTTAGGCTACATAACAGCACGTACACATTTCGTAACAGTGCTTAAACAACAGAGCTGCACACTTATCGACTATTCGTAGCAAGGCGATGTATGTAACACAAGCAGCCTATTTTTAAACCTAGAGAGAGCAGTGCTAGGTGGTGGAGAGGAGAGGAGAGGAGAGGAGAGGAGAGGAGATGAGAGGAGAGGAGAGGAGAGAAGAGGGAGGGGGAAAGGGCAGGGGAAAGGGGAGGGGAAAGGGGAGGGGAAAGGGGAGGGGAAAGGGGAGGGGAAAGGGGAAAGGGGAGGGGAAGGGGAGGGGAAAGGGGAGGGGAAAGTGGAGGGGGGAGGGGGAAGGGGAGGGGGAGGGGGAAGGGGAGGGGGAAGAGGCAGGGGAAAGGGGAGGGGAAGGGGAAGAGGCAGTGAGGTTTTAATCAACTCTTAAATTGGCAGCAATGCTTTCAAGAGGCTACAAGTGCAGTAGCAGCATCAGAACCCCCCAGGGGAGATGATGTGATGGATTATGGTTAGGGTTAGTGCAGCAGACACCCCCCAGGGGAGATGATGTGATGGATTATGGTTAGGGTTAGTGCAGCAGACCCCCCCCAGGGGAGATGATGTGATGTATTATGGTTAGGGTTAGTGCAGCAGACACCCCCCAGGGGAGATGATGTGATGTATTATGGTTAGGGTTAGTGCAGCAGACACCCCCCAGGGGAGATGATGTGATGGATTATGGTTAGGGTTAGTGCAGCAGACACCCCCCAGGGGAGATGATGTGATGGATTATGGTTAGGGTTAGTGCAGCAGACACCCCCCAGGGGAGATGATGTGATGTATTATGGTTAGGGTTAGTGCAGCAGACACCCCCCAGGGGAGATTATGTGATGTATTATGGTTAGGGTTAGTGCAGCAGACACCCCCCAGGGGAGATGATGTGATGGATTAGGGTTAGGGTTAGTGCAGCAGACACCCCCCAGGGGAGATGATGTGATGGATTATGGTTAGGGTTAGTGCAGCAGACACCCCCCAGGGGAGATTATGTGATGGATTATGGTTAGGGTTAGTGCAGCAGAAACCCCCCAGGGGAGATGATGTGATGGATTATGGTTAGGGTTAGTGCAGCAGACACCCCCCAGGGGAGATGATGTGATGGATTATGGTTAGGGTTAGTGCAGCAGACACCCCCCAGGGGAGATGATGTGATGGATTATGGTTAGGGTTAGTGCAGCAGACACCCCCCAGGGGAGATGATGTGATGTATTATGGTTAGGGTTAGTGCAGCAGACACCCCCCAGGGGAGATTATGTGATGTATTATGGTTAGGGTTAGTGCAGCAGACACCCCCCAGGGGAGATGATGTGATGGATTAGGGTTAGGGTTAGTGCAGCAGACACCCCCCAGGGGAGATGATGTGATGGATTATGGTTAGGGTTAGTGCAGCAGACACCCCCCAGGGGAGATTATGTGATGGATTATGGTTAGGGTTAGTGCAGCAGAAACCCCCCAGGGGAGATGATGTGATGGATTATGGTTAGGGTTAGTGCAGCAGACACCCCCCAGGGGAGATGATGTGATGGATTATGGTTAGGGTTAGTGCAGCAGACACCCCCCAGGGGAGATGATGTGATGTATTATGGTTAGGGTTAGTGCAGCAGAAACCCCCCAGGGGAGATGATGTGATGTATTATGGTTAGGGTTAGTGCAGCAGACACCCCCCAGGGGAGATGATGTGATGTATTATGGTTAGGGTTAGTGCAGCAGAAACCCCCCAGGGGAGATGATGTGATGTATTATGGTTAGGGTTAGTGCAGCAGACACCCCCCAGGGGAGATGATGTGATGTATTATGGTTAGGGTTAGTGCAGCAAACACCCCCCAGGGGAGATGATGTGATGTATTATGGTTAGGGTTAGTGCAGCAGACACCCCCCAGGGGAGATGATGTGATAGTGTGACTACCACAGAGGGAGGATGCTCTAAATGGGCTTTTCCACTGGAAGTAGGAACATCTTTGTCTGTATTAGAGGCTGACCTGAAAAATTACTACAACTTCTCAGTGAAGCAGTTCAGTAAATAGGCCACAGTCAGATTCAAGAGGAGGTCCATTAATTAACATGTCAAGTTACAGCGATTAATACTAATGGTGGCTACATCCCAAAAATTGCTGACCTAGCTGTCCTATACCTGGTGGTAACTAGCTGTCCTGTACCTGCTGGTAACTAGCTGTCCTATACCTGGTGGTAACTAGCTGTCCTATACCTGGTGGTAACTAGCTGTCCTATACCTGGTGGTAACTAGCTGTCCTATACCTGGTGGTAACTAGCTGTTCTGTACCTGGTGGTAACTAGCTGTCCTATACCTGGTGGTAACTAGCTGTCCTATACCTGGTGGTAACTAGCTGTCCTATACCTGGTGGTAACTAGCTGTCCTATACCTGGTGGTAACTAGATGTCCTATACCTGCTGGTAACTAGCTGTCCTGTACCTGGTGGTAACTAGCTGTCCTATACCTGGTGGTAACTAGCTGTCCTATACCTGGTGGTAACTAGCTGTCCTATACCTGGTGGTAACTAGCTGTCCTATACCTGTTGGTAACTAGCTGTCTTATACCTGGTGGTAACTAGCTGTCCTATACCTGGTGGTAACTAGCTGTCCTGTACCTGGTGGTAACTAGCTGTCCTATACCTGCTGGTAACTAGCTGTCCTGTACCTGGTGGTAACTAGCTGTCCTATACCTGCTGGTAACTAGCTGTCCTATAACTGGTGGTAACCAGCTGTCCTATACCTGGTGGTAACTAGCTGTCCTATACCTGGTGGTAACTAGCTGTCCTGTACCTGGTGGTAACTAGCTGTCCTATACCTGGTGGTAACTAGCTGTCCTGTACCTGCTGGTAACTAGCTGTCCTGTACCTGCTGGTAACTAGCTGTCCTGTACCTGCTGGTAACTAGCTTTACCTGTGGTGCTGACCTAGCTGTACTTGTAGTGTTGGGGACTCTTATCATGTACAAGGACCTTATCACCTAAACATCAACATCTTCTAGGCTATAGGCTATATCTACTGTATCTGCTTACCTGGGGTGCGGGGGGCACTGGTCTGCTACAAGGACATTATCTAAAGAATAATAAATACCACCATCTATCCATCCATCCATCCGGCAATTTATTTCCATTCGTAAAGGATTTGTTATGACAAAATGGTATTTCCACTGACTAGCCAAGATATATTGTAAAAACAGTGTGCATAGACAGATAAATGATACACTGCTCAAAAACATAAAGTGAACACTAAAATAAGACATCCTAGATCTGAATGAATGAAATAATCTTATTAAATACTTTTTTCTTTACATAGTTGAATGTGCTGACAACAAAATCACACACAAATGATCAATGGAAATTAAATGTATCAACCCATGGAGGTCTGGATTTGGAGTCACCCTCAAAATTAAAGTGGAAAACCACACTACAGGCTGATACAACTTTGATGTAATGTCCTTAAAACAAGTCAAAATGAGGCTCAGTAGTGTGTTTGGCCTCCACGTGCCTGTATGACCTCCCTACAACGCCTGGGCATGCTCCTGATGAGGTGGCGGATGGTCTCCTGAGGGATCTCCTCCCAGACCTGGACTAAAGCATCCGCCAACTCCTGGACAGTCTGTGGTGCAACGTGGCGTTGGTGGATGGAGCGAGACATGATGTCCCAGATGTGCTCAATTGGATTCAGGTCTGGGGAACGGGCGGGCCAGTCCATAGCATCAATGCCTTCCTCTTGCAGGAACTGCTGACACACTCCAGCCACATGAGGTCTAGCATTGTCTTGCATTAGGAGGAACCCAGGGCCAACCGCACCAGCATATGGTCTCACAAGGGGTCTGAGGATCTCATCTCGGTACCTAATGGCAGTCAGGCTACCTCTGGCGAGCACATGGAGGTGTGCGGCCCCCCAAAGAAATGCCACCCCACACCATGACTGACCCACCGCCAAACTGGTCATGCTGGAGGATGTTGCAGGCAGGAGAACGTTCTCCACGGCGTCTCCAGACTCTGTCACGTCTGTCACGTGCTCAGTGTGAACCTGCTTTCATCTGTGAAGAGCACAGGGCGCCAGTGGCGAATTTGCCAATCTTGGTGTTCTCTGGCAAATGCCAAATGTCCTGCACGGTGTTGGGCTGTAAGCACAACCCCCACCTGTGGACGTCGTGCCCTCATACCACCCTCATGGAGTCTGTTTCTGACCGTTTGAGCAGACACATGCACATTTGTGGCCTGCTGGAGGTCATTTTGCAGGGCTCTGGCAGTGCTCCTCCTGCTCCTCCTTGCACAAATGCGGAGGTAGCAGTCCTGCTGCTGGGTTGTTGCCCTCCTACGGCCTCCTCCACGTCTCCTGATGTACTGGCCTGTCTCCTGGTAGCGCCTCCATGCTCTGGACACTACTCTGACAGACACAGCAAACCTTCTTGCCACAGCTCGCATTGATGTGCCATCCTGGATGATCTGCACTACCTGAGCCACTTGTGTGGGTTGAACTATTCCGTCTCATGCTACCACTAGAGTGAAAGCACCGCCAGCATTCAAAAGTGACCAAAACATCAGCCAGGAAGCATAGGAACTGAGAAGTGATCTGTAGTCACCACCTGCAAAACCAGTCCTTTATTGGGGGTGTCTTGCTAATTGCCTATAATTTCCACCTGTTGTCTATTCCATTTGCACAACAGCATGTGAAATGTATTTTCAATCAGTGTTGCTTCCTAAGTGGACAGTTTGATTTCACAGAAGTGTGATTGACTTGGAGTTACATTGTGTTGTTTAAGTGTTCCCTTTATTTTTTTGAGCAGTGTATATGCATGGGTTCAAACAAACAGTAGATGCCAACTTGGTTGTGAATGTGAAGCCAACTGCAGTGGAATGATTCATTGTCGTCTAAATCTTAATTACATGCTAGTAAAATGTCCTAATGGATAGAGCTCCATTCCAGAGCACCAGAAGGTTGTATTGTACAGAGTAGTTTCCCAAAATTCCCAGGTTTTCCAGAAATCCTGGGAATTTTGGGAAAGTTATTAAAATTGTGTAACCCTAGTTGTAAATTATAGCGCCAGGGACATGAAACACTGTTCAGATACACCCCTGATATCCAGCCGTCTTTGGGGCCGTCATAAAATTACTATGTGATTACCGTAGGTTCTAAAGTGACACGTTGATTGTGGGTTGATTGAACAACATTGGTTATGCATGTATTATTATTATCATAGATGATCATCAGCTGAAACATTACCCTAGTGAAGAGATACACCCCTGATATCCAGCCATCTTTGGTGCATGAAAAAAAAAAGGGTCTGAACTCAGGAGCATAGATGCCTATACAGTATGGTGATTGAACAACATTATCGGTTGCATGAATGTGTTACCTCATAGATAATTATCAGATGAAATTAAACATTAAAAATCTTAGGATAGGTTATTAGATGATTACAATCTCCTGTAGCTCAGTTGGTAGAGCGTGGCGCTTGCAACGCCAGGGTTGTGGGTTCGTTTCCCACGGGGGGGGGCAGTATGAAAATGTATGCACTCACTAACTGTAAGTCGCTCTGGATAAGAGCGTCTGCTAAATGACGTAAATTACAATCTTACAATAGTTTATTAGAGACACAGATATATCTGTTTGTATAGTGAGTCATGTATATTACAGGCATATCAACCATCAAGAAATACACTTGTGGGCTGGATAAACTGCTTGGAATTTCATTTTATATGAACATGAATAGTAGTTATTATTCCTGTAATGAACAGAAAAGCAAAGGCTATTTTCTCAGACTAGTTTCAGTCAGCATCTCAAATGGCACCCTATTCCCTATATAGTGCACTACTTTTGACCAGGGCCATATGCACTATAAAGGGAATAGGGTACCATTGGGATATAGACGTACACTACATGACCAAATAAAATGTGTCATCAAATAATGTTCTTATATATATTTTTTTGGGGGATACTTCAAAGGGGTCAAATAGCAAAATGATCCTTGGTTTGACCTTCTTAAAACAATTCCATATAGCTTAGTAGAACCAATTCATCCCAAAGGTGTTCGATGGGGGTTGAGGTCAGGGCTCTGTGCAGGCCAGTCAAGTTCTTCCACACCGATCTCGACAAACCATTTCTGTATGGACCTCGCTTGGTGCACGGGGGCATTGTCATGCTGAAACAGGAAAGGGCCTTCCCCAAACTGTTGCCACAAAGTTGGAAGAACAGAATCGTGTAGAATGTCATTGTATGATGTTGCGTTAAGATTTCCCTTCACTGGAACTAAGGGGCCTAGCCCGAACCATGAAAAACAGCCCCGAACTGACTTGTTGGAAAGGTGGCATCCTATGACGGTGCCACGTTGAAAGTCACTGAGCTCTTCAGTACGGGCCATTGTACTGACAATGTTTGTCTATGGAGATTGCATGGCTGTGTGCTCGATTTCATACACCTGTCAGCAACGTGTGTGGCTGAAATTGCAGAATCCACTCATTTGACGGGGTGTCCACATACTTTTGTATAAATAGTGTATTTATTTGTTTTCTTCCCATGCTGTGGCTTCCTCCTCCCTCCTGCCTGGGCTGCAGGTTACAGTTTATTCTCTGTCGCTGTGCTTCAGTGCGTTCTGGCCATTCATCAAGACAAGGAGTTCCATTATGTAGTGCGATCAGCTGAAAATGAAAAAGGCTTTTGGGGAGGCGAGGCTCATTCCTCCTCCGCTAATTCCACGTTCTTCTTCTCTTCCTTCAATAGAGACATTTTCTAACGTTTTCTACCTCCAAATTGAAAACTCTGGTTCAGTTCAGTGGGCTGTGGACTATTAATAGTGAATATATTCATTAGGCCTTCTAGATGTTGTGTGTGTCCCTAAATGACACCCTATTGCCTTTAATTATAGTGCACTACTTTTGACCTGAAAGAGCCATAGGGTGCCATTTGTGACACAGGCATTACGCACACTGAGTGTACAAAACATTTTTGAACACCTGCTCTTTCCATGGCATAGACTGACCAGGTGAATCCAGGTGAAAGCTATGATCCGTTATCGATGTCACTTGTTAAATCCACTTAAATCAGTGTAGATGATGGGGAGGAGACAGGTTAAAGAATGATTTTTAAGCCTTGAGACAATTCAGACGTGGATTGTGTATGTGTGCCACTCAGAAGGTTTAATGGGCAAGACAAAATATTTAAGTGCCTTTGAACAGGGTATGGTAGTAGGTGCCAGGTGCACCGGTTTGTGAACCGCAAGACTGCTCTGTTTTTCACGCTCAACAGTTTACCGTGTGTATCAAGAATGGTCCACCACCCAAAGGACATCCAGCCAACTTGACACAACTGTGGGAAGCGTTTGGAGTCAACATGGGCCAGCATCGCTGTGGAACGCTTTCGACACCTTGTAGATTCCATGCCCTGACGAATTAAGGCTGTTCTGAGGGACGGTGTTCCTAATGTTTTGTACACTCAGTGTATAGTGATGCAACATTGCTCCCCAAATGTTCTGGTTTAGTGGAATGAATGGAGACTACATACTGTACGTCATCTTGTATACGGAGTATATTCTCTAACATATCATTAACATTCGTAATCTAATACATCCGATAATAAGCGCCGACCTCTGTTGACATAGGTTTCTTGTAACAACTTTTGTGGATTTTTTACATTTTTGTGGTCGTCATCTTCAAAGTTGTTTCCGCGGAGTCAAAACATGTTTTTATTAGCATGACACGAACTGAATTAAATGTAAAAGGCTTTGAAAATAGAAAAAAAGCTTGGCACGTGCTCCGTTAACATTTCACAAAGATACACTTGTTTTTTGTGAGAGATCTTCGGAAAAAATAACAGGAATTTCAAATTAATACTAAAATATGAAAATACTACGAAATGTCTCAAAATCAATATCCATCTTACATCTATATTGTGAGGCAGCCAGTCTCGCACAGAATCCAGATTAGCTGGTATAGTGCTACATTCCAGATTTGTTCCCACTTTCCACTTGCCTCCATTGATTTAGTCGCCCTAATTCTGGCCGTCCTACAACGGTAAAAACTCCCAATAACTTTTTGAATGGATTTTGATCGAGACATGAGGTTTGGACCATTGGTTTTCTTCGAGGATTATCTACACAATTAACATATTATTTTACCCGTTGGTCAAAATATGTGTTTTTGATTGGAAACCCTACTATAGTAGATAGAACAACAACCACATGTCATGATCATGGCCAAGAAAAACCTTCAGAAATAACAGTCTTCTATTAAGACGAGAAGATTACATATCAAGATCAGACAATCAAAAAATATAACATATAACCCCTGATTCAGACAGAAGCAGAACCCACTGATACAAAAACCCATGATAATATGCCATTTAGCAGACGCTTTTATCCAAAGCGACTTACAGTCATGTGCGCATAACATTTTTACGTATGGGTGGTCCTGGGGATCGAACCCACTACACTGGCGTTACAAGCGCCATGCTCTACCAATTGAGCTACAGAGGGCCTTGAATGAATAGGTGTGTCCATACTTTTGACTGGTAGTGTATATATAGTTTTTTCATTGTTGGGAAGGGCCCGTAAGTAAGCATTTCACTGTTAGTCTACACCTGTTGGTTTACGATGCATGTGACAAATAACATTTAATTTGATTTGATTTGATTTGTTTGGCCACATCAGATGTAGACTAACAGTGAGAACAGCTGTGGATCTGGCAGTGTTTCCTGGTAGTTGTAGTTCCTTGTAGTTCTGCAGAAATTACACTTACATGTTAGTTATTTAGCAGACGCGTTTATCCAGAGCGACTTACTGGACCAATTAGGGTTAAGTGCCTTGCTCAAGGGCATATCGGCAGATGTTTCACCTAGTCGGCTCTGGGATTAAAACTTTTGGTTACTGGCCCACGCTCTTAACCGCTAGGCTGCCTGCCACCCATGAGATGTCTTCTGGTCTCTGTCCTTTGTGGCCTTGTAGTTCAGCAGGACGGAGATGTCTTCTGGTCTCTGTCCTTTGTGGCCTTGTAGTTCAGCAGGACTGAGATGTCTTCTGGTCTCTGTCCTTTGTGGCCTTGTAGTTCAGCAGGACTGAGATGTCTTCTGGTCTCTGTCCTTTGTGGCCTTGTAGTTCAGCAGGACTGAGATGTCTTCTGGTCTCTGTCCTTTGTGGCCTTGTAGTTCAGCAGGACTGAGATGTCTTCTGGTCTCTGTCCTTTGTGGCCTTGTAGTTCAGCAGGACTGAGATGTCTTCTGGTCTCTGTCCTTTGTGGCCTTGTAGTTCAGCAGGACTGAGATGTCTTCTGGTCTCTGTCCTTTGTGGCCTTGTAGTTCAGCAGGACTGAGATGTCTCTGTCCTTTGTGGCCTTGTAGTTCAGCAGGACTGAGATGTCTTCTGGTCTCTGTCCTTTGTGGCCTTGTAGTTCAGCAGGACTGAGATGTCTTCTGGTCTCTGTCCTTTGTGGCCTTGTAGTTCAGCAGGACTGAGATGTCTCTGTCCTTTGTGGCCTTGTAGTTCAGCAGGACTGAGATGTCTTCTGGTCTCTGTCCTTTGTGGCCTTGTAGTTCAGCAGGACTGAGATGTCTTCTGGTCTCTGTCCTTTGTGGCCTTGTAGTTCAGCAGGACTGAGATGTCTCTGTCCTTTGTGGCCTTGTAGTTCAGCAGGACTGAGATGTCTTCTGGTCTCTGTCCTTTGTGGCCTTGTAGTTCAGCAGGACTGAGATGTCTTCTGGTCTCTGTCCTTTGTGGCCTTGTAGTTCAGCAGGACTGAGATGTCTTCTGGTCTCTGTCCTTTGTGGCCTTGTAGTTCAGCAGGACTGAGATGTCTTCATCTCTCAGCTCATCCTCTATGGCTGTGATAGTATCTGGAAGTGATGACATCTCTCTGATCTTCTCCTCAATCTTCTTCATCATCTGACTCTTCTGCTCCTCTTCCTCCCTCAGTGCAGTTATCCTGGCCTCCTCTTCCTCTTGTAGAAACGGATGAAGCTTCTTAAACTCCTCCTTAATCTGCCTCTCTTGTGTGCTGGGCCTGGCTCTTAATGTGCTCAGCTGTTTGATCACAGATTAGTTTAACTGTATTAAAGACCTCCAGCTTCTCTTGTAAAGGCTTCAGGACAGTCTGCAGTTCAATCAATCAAATCTTATTTATAAAGCCCTTTTTACATCAGCAGATGTCACAAAGTGCTATACAGAAACCCAGCCTAAAACCCCAAACAGCAAGCAATGCAGATGTAGAAGCAGTTCCTTCTGATGGTCCTGAGCAGCCTCATCTATCGGACAGCAGCCATGACTCTTGTGCTTTTTGGATGTTTGACAAATCAGACAGACAGGCTGTTTATCCTCCAGACAGAAGAGCTTGATTTTCTCACCGTGCAGACTGCAGAGCATCTCAGACCCTGCCGAAGCTCTCTGACTCCTCTCCTGTACCTCAGACCCTGCCGAAGGTCTCTGACTCCTCTCCTGTACCTCAGACCCTGTCGAAGCTCTCTGACTCCTCTCCTGTACCTCAGACCCTCTGCTGACTCCTCTCCTGTACCTCAGACCCTGCTGAATCTCTCTGACTCCTCTCCTGTACCTCAGACCTGCCGAATCTCTCTGACTCCTCCTCCCTGTACCTCAGACCCTGCTGAATCTCTCTGACTCCTCTCCTGTACCTCAGACCCTGCCGAAGCTCTCTGACTCCTCTCCTGTGTACCTCAGACCCTGCCGAAGCTCTCTGACTCCTCTCCTGTACCTCAGACCCTGCTGAAGCTCTCTGACTCCTCTCCTGTACCTCAGACCCTGCTGAAGCTCTCTGACTCCTCTCCTGTACCTCAGACCCTGCTGAATCTCTCTGACTCCTCTCCTGTACCTCAGACCCTGCCGAATCTCTCTGACTCCTCTCCTGTACCTCAGACCCTGCTGAAGCTCTCTGACTCCTCTCCTGTACCTCAGACCCTGCTGAAGCTCTCTGACTCCTCTCCTGTACCTCAGACCCTGCCGAAGCTCTCTGACTCCTCTCCTGTACCTCAGACCCTGCTGAAGGTCTCTGACTCCTCTCCTGTACCTCAGACCCTGCTGAATCTCTCTGACTCCTCTCCTGTACCTCAGACCCTGCTGAATCTCTCTGACTCCTCTCCTGTACCTCAGACCCTGCTGAAGCTCTCTGACTCCTCTCCTGTACCTCAGACCCTGCTGAAGCTCTCTGACTCCTCTCCTGTACCTCAGACCCTGCTGAAGCTCTCTGACTCCTCTCCTGTACCTCAGACCCTGCCGAATCTCTCTGACTCCTCTCCTGTACCTCAGACCCGCTGAAGGTCTCTGACTCCTCTCCTGTAAGAAAGTCTCACACAGGTTCTTTAAAACCAGGTTGCAGGGAGGATTTCTTTGTGCAAACTGGACATTCATGAGGTTCTTTTTTTAAACTCACATTGATGGATCAAGGTGGTGTTGGTCTCTGATTGTCAATTTGAATCTTGATTATTTTCAAAGTCTATAAATTATTTGTATTATGTAGCCTGGATTCCATATCGCTGTTACTCTCTCTCTCTCTCAATTCAATTTCAATTTAAGGAATTCATTGGCGTCTCTCTCTCTCTCTCTCTCTCTCTCTCTCTCTCTCTCTCTCTCTCTCTCTCTCTCTCTCTCTCTCTCTCTCTCTCTCTCTCTCTCTCTCTCTCTCTCTCTCTCTCTCTCTCTCCTCTCCCTCTCCCTCTCCCTCTCCCTCTATCATCTCTCTCCAAAAGTGGTGTTCTTTGTGATCAGGTAGAGAGCAGATATTTTCCTGATGGTTGGCAGACCTGTTGAAGGGTTGTAGAAG
>NW_028163011.1:0-33774 GCF_964263955.1 Coregonus lavaretus | reverse complement strand
CATACGCGCTCAGGATGCACAGCGGTTCATTGTATTTTCATACTTTGTCCCTGAAACCTGCCAGTCTGCTGAATGCCCAGTTGCCACAGAGGCCACTGCAGATGTATCTACAGGTAAACGAGAGGACCTATGGACAGATACACATCTTTCCTCAATGCTGCATCGATACCTGCCACACTTCTTTGACGAAGACTCCATGCAGCCACATCAGGCAGTAGAGGGCACCACTGATGTCTCAGTTGCTTCAGTGGCAATATCTAATGTCGAGGAAGAGGACAGATTCTATCCTTACTCCCTCCCACCCCTGGCTCAGCGGTTCATTGGCAAATCATTCAATTTCCTCGAAACCTCCCAGCCTGCTGTTTCAGCCACAGAGTGCCCAGTTGCCACAGAGGCCACTGCTACCACAGCCACTGTCAAGGGAGAGAATCGATGGGCAGCTAGAAGTCTTCTTTCAGTGCTGCCTCCATGCCTGCCAACAGTCTTTGACGATGACTTCATGCCACCAGAGCAGACAGTAGAGGATACCTATGAGGTCTCAGTTGCTACAGAGACCACTGCAGGCACAGTTACTGTTGATTTTCGAGTGTACAGATCAGCAGCTAAATGCCCTGTCCCAATGCTGCCTCCAAGTCTGCCACTTGTCTTTGATATTGACTACAAACTGCCAGGGGAGGCAGTAGAGGGCACCACCAAGTGTCCAGTTACCAGTGAAACAAACAATGATGTGTCCACTCACCTCAAAGAGGACATGGCAGCTGATCAAAGCCCTCCTGACTCTGCAGCACTGCCTCCAAGCTCGCCATGTATCCGAGACTCTGACCAAAAACTGACCAATGAGATAAAAGAGGATGCCACCGAGTCCTCCGTTGCCACAGCGATCACTGCAGGCACATCCATTGTCCAGGGAGAGGACCTGTTGGGTGATAAAAGCCCGGCTCCAATGCTGCCTTCAAAGTTGCCACACATTCTAGACAATGACCACAAGCAGCCAGAGGAGGCAGTAGAGAGCACCACCAAGACTCAAGTGTCCAGGGAAGCGCCTGTTTCCGTGTCCACTGTCCAAAATCTGCCAGGGGTGGCATTAGAGGACACCAACAAGTGTCCAGTTGCCAGGGAAGCAGCCGTTTCCGTGTCCACTGTCCACACAGAGGAGTTTTTGGCTGATAAAAGTCCTCCTGCACCTGCAACACTGCCTCTAATCCTGACCTGCACCCACAACAATGACCACAAACAGCTATGGAAGACAGTTGAGTGCACTACAAAGTGCTCAGTCAACACAGAGGCAACTGTTGCCATTTACACCTGGGATGATAAAAGTCCTCCAGGTCTGCAATGCATTCACAACAACAATGACCACAAGCAGCCAGAGGAGACAGTTGAGGACACAACAGAGTGCTCAGTTAACACAGAGGCAAGTGCAGTTGCATCCACTGTCAAGAGAGAGGAACTGATGAGTGATAAAAGCCCTGTCCTAGCACTTCCTCCAAGCCTGGCATGCATCCATGACAAGGACCACAAGCAGCCAGAGCAGAAAGGGAAGGGCACTAGTGAAGAGGTGGATCGCTGCCCTCATGCTCACCAGCTGGTCCCAGATGATAACTTAACTCTGGCAACCTGCAATGATGAGCCGCCAACCCCTCTACTCTGCATGGCCACTAAGACGCCTGTTAGAGTGAGAGCATCCATATGCAGGTCAGAGGATGAGGAACCCAGGCCCTGGACCCTGGAAGAGGCATAGGTAGGTGTCCTATTTTACACTACTACTCTACAGGGTTGGGGGTCTGTTCCATTTCAATTCAAAGCATTGAAGAGAATTTGAATTTTAGAGTACTTCCTGAATTGACTGGAATTGAAATGGAATTGACCCCAACCCTGCTACTCTATGCTCATAGTATAAAACATCACCCCTTACTAGGGTTAACATTTGTATTACGTTTAGTGTGATCCCAGGAAGAACATCTATGGCTATTATAAAATTGATTTGGGATACAAATAAACAAGTTACCTCAATTACTGTCCTCCAAATTGTGTGCCCCATGAGGCCATCAATGTATGTTGATCCCTCAAATGTGTATTGAATGTGCCACATTGGAACAATATTACATCTAGAGTCAATGTCTTCCTGTTAGGATTGTTGGGCAGGCATTGACATTGAGAGTGAAGAGAGGAGCGTCAAGGAGGAGGTGAGCCCGAGGGAGGGTTTGAAGCGTGAGGCGGACCGTGCCCATTTCAAGAGCTCCAATGGGACGGTTTCATCAGAGAGAGCAGAGACCATCCTGGGAAGAGTGGGCTTTCTGGCCATGAACCTCAAGCAGAAAGTCACGTTTTTAAAGACAGAGGAAAAAGAGAAAAATAATAAACTGAATAAGAAGTTGAAAGATGACGAGAAAGAGAGAAAGGAGATGAAGGCGAGAGAGAAAGATCAAAAGAAAGCCATGAAGGCTGAGAAAAAGAGGGACAAGTTAGAACAGAAAAAGAGAGAGAAGGAAAGAAAAGAGAAGGAAAAGGCAGAGAAAAATAGGTTAGAGGGGCTGATTAAGATACACAATGCCATGATGAAAGACAGGATTAAGAAAGAGAAGAAGTGGTCTGAGGAGCTGAAAAAGAGAGAGAAAGCTCAAGCTGAGCTCCTGGAGATGGAGCGAAAGATTCAAAAAAAAGGAGGAGAAGAAAAGAGAAAAGAGGAGGAAAGAGGAGAGGAAGAGACTGGAGAAGAGGAAAAAGAGGGAGCCAGCTGGAGGTGGAACTGAGAGGGTGATAGAAGAGCAGGGAAGGGATGAAAGCTTGAAGATGGATGAGTAGACTGGGTAAGAAAGAGTGAGAAGGAAGATACTGTATTTTTGCATGCAATGAAAAACAAAGAATAAAAAAATACATGTTTACTCTGTTTGTTTTTTGTCAAGGCATACCGTACAAAACATTATAAACACAAAATGTTAACTTTTCGCAAATTTGGGGAGTGTTGCACAGTTTAAATGTTGAATCCTAAATCGACACTAAGCACTCCAACATGTTGAAAGGATTGGATAGGTGTACATATAAATTAGGTGTAATATGGCAAACAAAGCCTATCAGAGGGAAAGGTAGAGCCATTACCAGTGTTTATACCTATGGGATAGGTAGAGAAAATTATAAAACAAATCTCACAAGCTCTCATCCATAGTCAAATGAACTACTGTTGTCTGGAGAAATGCAGGAGTTGGTGACCTAAAGAGACTGCAAATAGCACAAAACAAGGCAACAATAAAGGTTCTGCAATGTGGTTATGAGATGTTCTCCATAGAATTACATAATGCACTCGAATGGCCGACTGTCAAGGAAATGATTAAAACATTTTTTTTCATAAAATGTACTGAAAGACCAACCGCTATATGTGATCAACTGGATATGGTCAAAGACGACTCGGAAAGGCAATAGGAATCTGGATCTGTTTCTGTGTCCTTTTCTTTTTACCTTGCTTTTGTTATTTTGTTATTTTTTTAATGTTTTGTTTTTACATTTCGTAAAATGTAATAATTACAAAAACATTTCATTTAAATCTCAATTTAGTAACATACTGTATCATTCAAATAAATATTATTATTTGTCTAATCATATTTTTTGCCTTTGAAGCTTAATATTTTGTAATATAATGTATGACTGACATGAGGGTAATCAAAGGGAGAGAGATAAGGGTAACAATGAAGACTTCTTCCATTACAGTTTCTAAGTGATGAGTGGAAGTGTACAGTACCCTCCTGAATTATTGGCACCAGAAGGAAATTTGAACAAAACAGGCTGTGAAAACATGTCATTGTGGTCTATCAGCTTGATCTTACACTCAAAAGCTCATATGAATCTACCCTTTAATTGAGTAAAAATTGTTCAAATAGAAAAATAATCGTCATCAAGAAATGATTATCTTATTCAAAAACATGCGTGTCACAATTATTGGCTGCCCTATAAATTATTTTGAACAAAATCTAATTGAGTGCATTTGTAAAGTATTCAGACCTCTTGACTTTTCCACACTTTGTCTTATTCTAAAATTGATTTTTTTTTAAATGTCCCTCATCAATCTACACACAATACCCCATAATGACAGGTTTTTAGACTTTTTTATAAATGCATTAAAAATAACAAATGGAAATATTACATTTACATAAGTATTCAGACCCTTTACTCAGTACTTTGTCGAAGCACCTTTGGCAGCGATTACAGCCTCGAGTCTTCTTGGGTATGACGCTACAAGCTTGGCACACTTGTATTTGAGGAGTTTCTCCCATTCTTCTCTGCAGATCCTCTCAAGCTCTGTCAGGTTGGATAGGGCGTGTCGCTGCACAGCTATTTTCAGGTCTCTCCAGAGATGTTAGACCGGGTTCAAGTCTGGTTTCTGGCTGGGCCACTCAAGGACATTCAAAGACTTGTCCCGAAGCCACTCCTGCGTTGTCTTGGCTGTGTGCTTAGGGTCGTTGTCCTGTTGGAAGGTGAACCTTAGCCCCAGTCTGAGGTCCTGAGCGCTCTGGAGCAGGTTTTCATCAGGGATTTCTCTGTAAATTGCTCTGTTCATCTTTCCATTGATCCTGACTAGTCTCCAAATCAAATCAAATCAAATTGTATTTGTCATGTGCCGAATACAACAGGTGTAGACCTTACCGTGAAATGCTTACTTACAAGCCCTTAACCAACAATGCAGTTCAAGAAATAGAGTTAAGACATTTTTTACTAAATACACTAAAGTAAAAAAATTAATAAAAAGTAACACAATAAAATAATAACGAGGCTATATACAAGGTGTACCGGTACCGATTCAATGATGTGGGGGTACAGGTTAGTTGAGGTAATTTGTACATGAAGGAAGGGGTAAAGTAACTATGCATAGATAATAAACAGCGAGTAGCAGCAGTGTAAAAACAAAGGGGGGAGGTGTCAATGTAAATAGTCTGGGTGGCCATTTGATTAATTGTTCAGCAGTCTTATGGCTTGGGGGTAGAAGCTGTTAAGGAGCCTTTTGGACCTAGACATGGCACTCTGGTACCGCTTGCTCTGCGCAAGCAGAGAGAAGAGTCTATGACTTGGGTGACTGGAGTCTTTGACAATTTTTTGGGCCTCCCTCTGACACCGCCTAGTATATAGGTCCTGGATGGCAGGAAGCTTGGCCCCAGTGATGTACTGGGCCGTACGCACTACCCTCTGTAGCGCCTTACGGTTGGATGCCGAGCAGTTGCCATACCAGGCGGTGATGCAACCGGTCCGGATGCTCTCGATGGTGCAGCTGTAGAACTTTTTGAGGATCTTGGGACCAATGTCAAATTTTTTCAGTCTCCTGAGGTGGAAAAGGCGTTGTCGTGCCCTCTTCATGACTGTCTTGGTGTGTTTGGACCATAATAGTTTGTTGGTGATGTGGACACCAATGAACTTGAAACTCTCGACCCGCTCCACTACAGCCCTGTCGATGTGAATGGGGCGTGTTCCCAGTCCCAGTCCCTGAAAATCCTCCCCACAGCATGATGCTGCCACCACCATGCTTCACCGTCGGGATGGTGCCAGGTTTCCTCTAAACGTGATCGCATCCCAGGTAAGAGGGGGAGTGGCAGCAGCAGCAGGTTCTCCCCATGTGAGCTGAGTCCAGTTGACCAGTCCTGTATCCCCCCTCCCAGACAGCGACAGTGGTCTGAACCATGGCTAGCTATCCACAATCTGGCTTGACTAAACAAGGTCTACCAAGAGGGAAGGAGGGAGAGGAAGGTAGAGGAACAGAAAGAGGGAGGAGAGGAAGGAGGAAAGGGAGAAAAGGGTTCTCTCCATCACACTGTAAGAAGGAAAGGAGGGAGAAGGCCGAGCAAGAGGAAGAGGGAGAGGTGGAAGATGACAAGGAGAGTTGATCTGTCCATCACTACCATGAGGAGATCTCTTCTGGGGGCTCTTGTTCTCTCCTCTTTCCCACAGAGGAGCACCTTTCGCAGGCAGCCCAGAGCAGACTCTCGCCTGAGAGAAGGCTAGCCCATGGAGGTTTCACCTTGGATTTATACAGAGAGCCCCCCAGTACTCAAACTGCTTTAGATTGTAGAGGGGGATCTAATCTCATTGGAGGCGACCCAATGACCCAGAAATGTTCCGTGGACAGACTTCCTCCCTGCTCCCCGTCTCGCTGGCAGGGGGCTCGTAGGAACACCCTCCCCTCCTTGACTCCAGCTCCACCCCTTCTTCACCTGCTCCCCTTATCATGTTATGAGTCTCACCGACAGGTCCCGCCCCCTGGCCTACCTGTTGCAGGTGTAAGTATGGTGTGTCAGACACAGCTGCCCTCCCCCTCCTCCCCCTCCTCCCCCTCCTCCCCCTCCTCCCCTCTTTCTCCCACTCCCCCCATCTCTCGCGCTCTCTCCTCCTCCCCCTCTCTTCCCTTTAAAGCAATACTTAGACCAGGCTTTCTGCCTCCTCTACCCCTCTCCCCCTCCTCTTCCATTCCTACTCTCTTTCTCTCCACCTCCTCCTCCTCCTCCTTTGTTCCCCCTCTCCCGCCCTCCAGTGAGAGAGGCAGGAGGTCACCTCGCCGTCACTCTATCCAGCTGGAGCCGCTGAGAGGGCGAGGAGGAGAGGAGAGGTATAGAGGAAGACCAGAGGAGACAAGAGGGAGAGGAGGAGAGGAGGAGAGGGAGTGAGACACTACGTTAGCTGTTGTGGTGTGATATGTGTAGTTACTTGTAATAACCACTAGAGCATGCTGACACTTATTTGGTGCTTGCTGACCTCAATGTGTGCATCAAAAGTCTAAAGCAGTCATCTCCAATCCAAATAATTAGTTGGAATCATTTGTTTATTAGACATTTCCTATTTATACTCTATGGATAATAAAACCCATCCTTTATTCACTTGTGTTTTAGCTTTTTCCCCACACCCACACTGAAAGTTGTTACTGACACTGAACTTTAGTCTGTCTTGCTTTATGATAGTCACATGCCTCTACCTTTACAAGAAGTCAGTGTTCTTCATGGGGGCATTAAAGCTAATGTTAATTTGACTGTGTACTTCAAGAACATACATGTATTTTCCAAGACAGACCTGTTACTGGCTGTGTCTGAATATCCATTCTAGCGTAATACTTACTTAAACTGCATACTAATTTCGCCTTTGATCTAGTATAATTCACTTTTATTTTCTGACTCACTTGTTTGGCAACAGCTGATAGTCAGATAAATTGACGCGCTGTACCGAAATGAACGAATGACGGGAGTCAATGCAATCGTGCATTAGATGACGCATTCTGAGTACTATTGCCGCGTTCACGTGCTAGTCGGAACTTGCTTACTGGTTGTAGTTATACACTTGCCGCATTCAACGAATCAACAAGTCGGACATTTCAGAGTTTCCTAGGTCCGACTAGCATGTCAACGCGGCATAGTTTCTAAATTTCACATACTAAAAAATTAAAAGTTTTTATATACTATTTAGTACTCTAATATGTGTATTCGGACACTGCCTCTTTGTCTCTCACACACTGAGCACGAGCACAATCATTATGGCTACAGCTTCCTCTGACCTGGCAGACCACCTGTGCTGTTCCATCTGCACAGACATCTACACTGAGCCTGTGTCTCTAAGCTATCAGCACACCTTCTGCAAGAGATGCCTCCAAGACAGCCTGAATGCTGGACAGCAACTCTGTCAAGAGGGCAGGGCTCTGGTCAGAGACAGAATCTTCCAGATCAACAGACTGATCAGGAACGTGGCCTACCAGCTGAAACTGGAGGAAGATGCAGAAAGAGAGAGCTACAGCCGAGAGAGGAAACAGTAGAGAGATGAATGTCGTGAACATGGAGAGGCTCTGAAGCTGTTCTGTGAGACGGACAGTAAGCTGATCTCTATGATCTGCAGAGATGGGTGAGACGACAGAGGACACACATTCAAACCTATAAGAGAAGCACATGAGGATCTGAAAAAAGAGGTAGCCTCAGATTTATGGTACTTCAAGAAGGACATTAGTGTGCTGGAATACTCAAGAGATGAGCAGCAAAGAGAAATGTCTCAAGCAAAAGAGACATCAGATATTCTCAAAGTCCAGATCAGGTTGCTTGGTTGACAAGGAGATAGTACTTGCCAGGCTGGAGGAACAGCTAAAGGAGAAGAGAGTTAAAACGGCCTCTCTTCAGTCTGAGCTGGACCTCACTGAGCCCAGAGACTTCCTGCTCTAGTGGATGGAGAGGGGCTGCACTGAGATGAGGGAGAGGAGGAAGGAGGAGGAGTGGGTGGAGAGGAATATGATAGAGAGGAATATGATAGAGGGATTAGGATAGAGGGGAAGATGATAGAGGGAATATATTAAGAGGAACGTGACAGAGATGATTTGTTTCATTAGATCACTTTAAGACTTAAAATCTCTTAGGCTGACAGTCCCCGAAATTGGGCACTAGAATTTCTTTAAAAAATATGTAAATGTTTACATGACTTATTTGATTGATTTCCCACCGTTTTATATTTCAGAAAACATCCATCCAGACCTTCCTAGAACCACGTAAACGTCCTCTGTCGAACAAATTTGTAATTGCCTCCCTCTGGTGGTCAGCTGCATCTTTACATCCATTTATATCACTTCACTGCAACGCTACATCAAAGGGGCATCCCAGGAAAAACATTTATCCAGCTTGACTGCTTCACGGCACAGACATGGCAAAGCAATCACTGAATTTGTCTCGAGCAGACAGAGCTAAATACATAACTTTCATAGCTCTACGATAAAGAATGCGACCTAAACACTTCCTTAAACCTAAAATAAGTCAAGAAGTAATTTTGTGTGGAAGTTAAACATTTGTTCAGAACGGAAAAATCGAGACCTTTACATAGCCCTTCTCCCCTTGTCTATAGGAGAGATGCACACTGGTTAAATGGCCTAAATGTTAATTTAGACATTCACAAATTTAACAGATTTTAACTATCACTAATGTCATGAAATGTTTGGCAAAGTGGTAAAGAAGGTTGTACTATACTTTTCTTGTGTACTAGATCAAAAGGTTTGAAAAGTGTTTTGTTCTCAGACATAAATGAACAATTCCAGGTGAAAGATAAAGGTCATAGCTTCCTTGGGGGAGGGACACCACTACATTAATAACATATTGCCCTCTTGCTAGATTGATGACTATAGCCCTAGTGAAAATGTGCAAAATGGTTGTCAGCTCAACTGGTTAAATACAAGACAGGCCCTCCTGTAGCTCAGTTGGTAGAGCATGGCGCTTGCACCACCAGGGTTGTGGGTTCGTTTCCCACGGGGGCCCACTAACTCTAAGTCACTTTGGATAAGAGCGTCTGCTAAATGACTAAAATGTAATGTAAATGTAAGACCTGTTCATTGTGAAATATATGTGTTCAAGTCTAATAATTTTGCTCTATATGTAATTTTATCTATTTAAGCTGTTTGGATTGTTAATTGATATAACACAGGGCACCACTGAAAAAGAGACACTGGTCTCAATTGGGATTCCCTGTATAAATAAAGAGGAATATGATAGAGGGAATATGATAGCGAGTATTATGATGGAGTGGAGTATGATGGAGAGGAATATGTAATAGAGGGAATATGATAGAGGGAATATGATAGAGGAATATGATGGAGGGGAATATTATAGAGAATGAATGGAGGAATATGTGACGCTCTTGAGCAACAATGGTTCTCTGTTTGGTTATATCAACTGGAAAGACATGGATAAGAAAATGTTCAAACATATTTTTAAACAATGGGAGCTGTTGGCAGGTCTACAAATACTGTTCTATAGTCAGCTGATATTGATTTCCTTATTTAATAATGTATTAAACTAAAATGCTAAACATCAATGACACCTACTCTTCAATTACATTTTTTAGTCCTATATAATTACACATCCAGCTAATTGTATTCCTCTATGAGCATGCGTACGTAAAGATACCGTAAGGATCACTCGACTGCAACATCTCTGGTTGATTTAATCGATCAATGGCTCAGGTCACTTGACCAAGATAAACTTGTGGATGAGCTGCTTCTTGATTTTAGTGCTGCATTTGACCTTGTTGATCATATGGCTAATAGCTGAGGCCATTGAAGAGAGATGTTTTCTTGAACCCTCATTTCTTTTTTGGAACTTTGTTACTGAGGTGACATAGACTATGGAAGACTTGTTTTACTGTAGTAAGGTAGCCTATGTATTTTATTGATGATGATGATGATGATGTATATGATGATGATGAATATTGACATTAGTGGTAGGCTGAGATCGAACAAACAGCCTAAGTAAGCCTGGCTGCTATTTATGATATCTAAAACATATTGACTTTTAATTACGCAAAACACATGTCGTTTGAATGGTCAACCATTTGATATGAGTTACAGCATTTTATTTTAATAAAAAATTAGGTTATATGAATTCATTGTATATATTAGGTATTACTGTGCTGCATAGGTACAAAAAATCTAAAAATAAATAAACGAAATTCTGCCAGCATTTGATTACACATGAAAGCTGCTGTGGGTAACCATGGCAATGGGGACTCCATTGTGACATCACAAGATTCCGATTCTGGAAGGTTACCTGTTGCACAGACAAACTTAACAGTGCAAAGAGACTGATTCAACTAACCACTGACAGATTATTAATGTCCTATTTCATTAGTGAGAGAACACACTGCTTACTTCAGAGGTAGGTTGTAATATAACTTATTGTGAATGTGTTTCAGTAGTATAACTTATTTTCAAGTTACTTGTGTATGAATGTGACATTTTAAGTAGACCTAACATGACTAGTGAAACTGTTGAAGAGAGATAGTTTGATTGAGTCCTCTTTTTGTGAGAAAATGCTTCATCCTGACACCTGAGATGTCATGTTACAATTGTAGTGAGCCAGCCTAATGGCTAATGCATTCTATTGATGACAGAAGAAAAAAAACCTCTCTGTGTTAATCACCAACATATGTTGTAATCAATTATCTCAATAAATGTGTACCAAAAGAGTAGGTTGTGTAAAAAAACAAGTATGCCTACCTAATTTGTAGCTGATTCATTTCTAATAAGAATAATGTGTTCTTAATTGAATGGACATCCATTTCAAATGGTTGAATTGATAGACCTCTTTAAATTGAGGTGCACTCTAAATTGAGGTGCACTCAGGGGCACTCAAAGAGAAGACTGGCGTGTTTACCTCCTTGGTTTTTAAAATAGATGCAACTGTACAAGTTATGTCCTGCATGGATATAGAGTCATTTTCTACCCAAAACACAGTGTTTTTAATGATATGATGGAAGTGATTAGTGTGGTTTGTGAGAACCAGGCCCAATATGGAGTAGAGCTACATGAGGGGTTGAATAAGGCTCAATAGTAAGGTACAGAAAGAGCCTGAAGTTTGCTTTTTAAAGTCTGTGTTGTGCTTTTTCTTCTCCAATGGCAACGCCTTGCATCACAATGATGATGTCATAAAGGATATTGTTCACGAAATGATAAGAACAGCCAAAATCGATTCATTTGATCTTGGTCGCTTTTCCAGTAGCCAACTTTTTACTAGTAATTCAGATAGGCCTATTGCGTAAACATATCTGGATCAGGATTCTCACTTGCTTAATTGTAAGTAGCTGGGAAGAAAACGTGTGCACATTGTAAAGAGATGTATTATTATTTGGTTAGCAACACACACTTACTACAACATTATGTATTTTCCAGAGTTATTGTTAGCTAAGAGGAAGACATGGAGGGTTCAACGCTGACACAGAGGAGGGGTGAGTGTCGGTTGGAGGAAAGGGCGATCCAGACAGACTACGTGATGGAGTTGGGAGCCAGGTTGGCTCTGGTTTTGCAGATCCAGAAGGATCAGGAGAAGAAGATGAAGAGGATTTGGTTCAAGACGAGGAAAATGCCAAGACTGATTGAGGAGGTAACAAGACCAACTTTGACAAAGTGGACTAGAGTTCTGTTTAACAATATTAATTAAAGCAAATATAAGTTATTGTAAGGGCAAAATGTTCCATATGCCATGGAATGTAAGCTAACAATGTTTTGTCCTTATTTCTTTTTGAATTAGGCTACACCATGACAATGCTTATAACTGTTATTGTCTAAATGTGTTGTATCATGTCTGTCTGTTTCAGTGTATTTATGTCCTCAGTTCTTATGGTTGTCTTGTCATAAAAAATAAACAACCGTTCTATCATAGACGTTCATATCAGGATTATGTGGTTGTCTCACCTAGCTACCTTAAGTTGAATGCACTAACTAACTATAAGTCGTTCTCGATAAAAGCGTCTGATAAATGGCTAAAATGTCAAATGTTATGCTGGGTGTGGGGCATGTATTTTTACACTTAGCTGGCCCATTGGCTAGGGGACCCAGGTTTGGGACAGACTGGTGCAGAGCATCTGAGAGGACACTAGATATACATATACAGTATGTATGTATGTATGTACTGAATGTGATCACTTTCATCATGTCTGTTTCTTTTCTCACGCAGAATGTGAGAGATGTGAGCAACTGTCCTCTCACTGAGTTTATGGCTCCCTGTATTGACTCCCTCCCACCACTGGCTTTCACCAATCAGAGGCCTATACCAACCATGTTGCATCCCCCCTCTCCATTGGCCATACGCGCTCAGGATGCACAGCTGTTCATTGTATTTTCATACTTTGTCCCTGAAACCTACCAGTCTGCTGAATGCCCAGTTGCCACAGAGGCCACTGCAGATGTATCTACAGGTAAACGAGAGGACCTATGGACAGATACACATCTTTCCTCAATGCTGCATCGATACCTGCCACACTTCTTTGACGAAGACTCCATGCAGCCACATCAGGCAGTAGAGGGCACCACTGAGGTCTCAGTTGCTCCAGTGGCAATATCTAATGTCAAGGAAGAGGACAGATTCTATCCTTACTCCCTCCCACCCCTGGCTCAGCGGTTCATTGGCAATTCATTCAATTTCCTCGAAACCTCCCAGTCTGCTGTTTCAGCCACAGAGTGCCCAGTTGCCACAGAGGCCACTGCAAATGTATCTACAGGTAAACGAGAGGACCTATGGACAGATATACATATTTTCTCAATGCTGCATCGATACCTGCCACACTTCTTTGACGAAGACTCCATGCAGCCACATCAGACAGTAGAGGGCACCACTGAGGTCTCAGTTGCTCCAGTGGCAATATCTAATGTCAAGGAAGAGGACAGATTCTATCCTTACTCCCTCCCACCACTGGCTCAGCGGTTCATTGGCAATTCATTCAATTTCCTCGAAACCTCCCAGCCTGCTGTTTCAGCCACAGAGTGCCCAGTTGCCACTGAGGCCAATGCTACCACAGCCACTGTCAAGGGAGTGAATCGATGGGCAGCTATAGAAGTCTTCCTTCAGTGCTGCCTCCATGCCTGCCAACAGTCTTTGACGATGACTTCATGCCACCAGAGCAGACAGTAGAGGATACCTATGAGGTCTCAGTTGCTACAGAGACCACTGCAGGCACAGCTACTGTTGATTTTGGAGTGTACAGATCAGCAGCTAAATGCCCTGTCCCAATGCTGCCTCCAAGTCTGCCACTTGTCTTTGACATTGACTACAAACTGCCAGGGGAGGCAGTAGAGGGCACCACCAAGTGTCCAGTTTCCAGTGAAGCAAACAATGATGTGTCCACTCACCTCAAAGAGGACATGGCAGCTGATCAAAGCCCTTCTGACCCTGCAGCACTGCCTCCAAGCTCGCCATGTATCTGAGACTCTGACCACAAACTGACCGAGGAGACAAAAGAGGATGCCACCGAGTCCTCCGTTACCACAGCGATCACTGCAGACACATCCATTGTCCAGGGAGAGGATCTGTTGGGTGATAAAAGCCCTTCTCCAATGCTGCCTTCAAAGTTGCCACACATTCTAGACAATGATCACAAGCAGCCAGAGGAGGCAGTAGAGGACACCACCAAGAGTCAAGTGTCCAGGGAAGCGGCCATTTCCGTATCCACTGTCCACAATCTGCCAGGGGAGGCAGTAGAGGACACCAACAAGTGTCCAGTTGCCAGGGAAGCAGCAGTTTCCGTGTCCACTGTCCACACAGAGGAGTTTTTGGCTGATAAAAGTCCTCCTGCACCTGCAACACTGCCTAATCCTGACCTGCACCCACAACAATGACCACAAACAGCTATGGAAGACAGGTTGAGTGCACTACAAAGTGCTCAGTCGACACAGAGGTAACTGTTGCCATTTACACCTGGGATGATAAAAGTCCTCCAAGTCTGCAATGCATTCACAACAACAATGACCACAAGCAGCCAGAGGAGACAGTTGAGGACACCACAGAGTGCTCAGTTAACACAGAGGCAAGTGCAGTTGCATTCACTGTCAAGAGAGAGGAACTGATGAGTGATAAAAGCCCTGTCCTTGCACTTCCTCCAAGCCTGGCATGCATCCATGACAAGGACCACAAGCAGCCAGAGCAGAAAGGGAAGGGCACTAGTGAAGAGGTGGATCGCTGCCCTCATGCTCACCAGCTGGTCCCAGATGCTAACTTAACTCTGGCAACCCCTCTGCTCTGCTTGGCCACTAAGACGCCTGTTAGAGTGAGAGCCTCCATATGCAGGTCAGAGGATGAGGAACCCAGGCCCTGGACGCTGGAAGAGGCAAAGGTAGATGTCCTATTTTACACTACTACTCTACAGGGTTGGGGTCTGTTCCATTTCAATTCAAAGCATTGAATTAAGTACTTCCTGAATTGACTGGAATTGAAATGGAATTGACCCCAACCCTGCTACTCTATGCTCATAGTATAAAACATCACCCCTTACTAGGGTTAACATTTGTATTACATTTGGTGTGGACCCAGGAAGAACATCTATGGCTATTATAAAATCGGTTTGGGATACAAATAAACAAGTTACCTCAATTACTTTCCTCCAAATTGTGTGCCCCATGAGGCCATCAATGTATGTTGATCACTCAAATGTGTATTGAATGTGCCACATTGGAACAATATTACATCTAGAGTCAATGTCTTCCTGTTAGGATTATTGGACAGGCATTGACATTGAGAGTGAAGAGAGGAGCGTCAAGGAGGAGGTGAGCCCGAGGGAGGGTTTGAAGCGTGAGGCGGACCGTGCCCATTGCAAGAGCTCCAATGGGACGGTTTCATCAGAGAGAGCAGAGACCATCCTGGGAAGAGTGGGCTTTCCGGCCATGAACCTCAAGCAGAAAGTCACGTTTTTAAAGACAGAGGAAAAAGAGAAAAATAAGAAACTGAATAAGAAGTTGAAAGAAGACGAGAAAGAGAGAAAGGAGATGAAGGCGAGAGAGAAAGACCAAAAGAAAGCCATGAAGGCTGAGAAAAAGAGGGACAATTTAGAACTGAAAAAGAGAGAGGAAAGAAAAGAGAAGGAAAAGGCAGAGAAAAAGAGGTTAGAGGGGCTGATTAAGATACACAATGCCATGATGAAAGACAGGATTAAGAAAGAGAATAAGTGGTCTGAGGAGCTGAAAAAGAGAGAGAAAGCTCAAGCTGAGCTCCTGGAGATGGAGCGAAAGATTCACAAAAAGAGGAGAAGAAGAGAGAAAAGAGGAGGAAAGAGGAGAGGAAGAGACTGGAGAAGAGGAAAAAGAGGGAGCCAGCTGGAGGTGGAACTGAGAGGGTGATAGAAGAGCAGGGAAAGGATGAAAGCTTGAAGATGGATGAGTAGACTGGGTAAGAAAGAGTGAGAAGGGAGATACTGTATTTTTGCATGCAATGAAAAACAAAGAATAAAAAAATACATGTTTACTCTGTTTGTTTTTTGTCAAGGCATACCGTACAAAACATTATAAACACAAAATGTTAACTTTTCGCAAATTTGGGGAGTGTTGCACAGTTTAAATGTTGAATCCTAAATCGACACTAAGCACTCCAACATGTTGAAAGGATTGGATAGGTGTACATATAAATTAGGTGTAATATGGCAAACAAAGCCTATCAGAGGGAAAGGTAGAGCCATTACCAGTGTTTATACCTATGGGATAGGTAGAGAAAATTCTAAAACAAATCTCACAAGCTCTCATCCATAGTCAAATGAACTACTGTTGTCTGTAGTAATTCAGGTGTTGGTGACCTAAAGAGACTGCAAATAGCACAAAACAAGGCAGCAAGAAAGGTTCTGCAATGTGGTTATGAGATGTTCTCCATAGAATTACATAATGCACTCGAATGGCCGACTGTCAAGGAAATGATTAAAACATTTTTTTTCATAAAATGTACTGAAAGACCAACCGCTATATGTGATCAACTGGATATGGTCAAAGACGACTCGGAAAGGCAATAGGAATCTGGATCTGTTTCTGTGTCCTTTTCTTTTTACCTTGCTTTTGTTATTTTGTTATTTTTTTAATGTTTTGTTTTTACATTTCGTAAAATGTAATAATTACAAAAACATTTCATTTAAATCTCAATTTAGTAACATACTGTATCATTCAAATAAATATTATTATTTGTCTAATCATATTTTTTGCCTTTGAAGCTTAATATTTTGTAATATAATGTATGACTGACATGAGGGTAATCAAAGGGAGAGAGATAAGGGTAACAATGAAGACTTCTTCCATTACAGTTTCTAAGTGATGAGTGGAAGTGTACAGTACCCTCCTGAATTATTGGCACCAGAAGGAAATTTGAACAAAACAGGCTGTGAAAACATGTCATTGTGGTCTATCAGCTTGATCTTACACTCAAAAGCTCATATGAATCTACCCTTTAATTGAGTAAAAATTGTTCAAATAGAAAAATAATCGTCATCAAGAAATGATTATCTTATTCAAAAACATGCGTGTCACAATTATTGGCTGCCCTATAAATTATTTTGAACAAAATCTAATTGAGTGCATTTGTAAAGTATTCAGACCTCTTGACTTTTCCACACTTTGTCTTATTCTAAAATTGATTTTTTTTTAAATGTCCCTCATCAATCTACACACAATACCCCATAATGACAGGTTTTTAGACTTTTTTATAAATGCATTAAAAATAACAAATGGAAATATTACATTTACATAAGTATTCAGACCCTTTACTCAGTACTTTGTCGAAGCACCTTTGGCAGCGATTACAGCCTCGAGTCTTCTTGGGTATGACGCTACAAGCTTGGCACACTTGTATTTGAGGAGTTTCTCCCATTCTTCTCTGCAGATCCTCTCAAGCTCTGTCAGGTTGGATAGGGCGTGTCGCTGCACAGCTATTTTCAGGTCTCTCCAGAGATGTTAGACCGGGTTCAAGTCTGGTTTCTGGCTGGGCCACTCAAGGACATTCAAAGACTTGTCCCGAAGCCACTCCTGCGTTGTCTTGGCTGTGTGCTTAGGGTCGTTGTCCTGTTGGAAGGTGAACCTTAGCCCCAGTCTGAGGTCCTGAGCGCTCTGGAGCAGGTTTTCATCAGGGATTTCTCTGTAAATTGCTCTGTTCATCTTTCCATTGATCCTGACTAGTCTCCAAATCAAATCAAATCAAATTGTATTTGTCATGTGCCGAATACAACAGGTGTAGACCTTACCGTGAAATGCTTACTTACAAGCCCTTAACCAACAATGCAGTTCAAGAAATAGAGTTAAGACATTTTTTACTAAATACACTAAAGTAAAAAAATTAATAAAAAGTAACACAATAAAATAATAACGAGGCTATATACAAGGTGTACCGGTACCGATTCAATGATGTGGGGGTACAGGTTAGTTGAGGTAATTTGTACATGAAGGAAGGGGTAAAGTAACTATGCATAGATAATAAACAGCGAGTAGCAGCAGTGTAAAAACAAAGGGGGGAGGTGTCAATGTAAATAGTCTGGGTGGCCATTTGATTAATTGTTCAGCAGTCTTATGGCTTGGGGGTAGAAGCTGTTAAGGAGCCTTTTGGACCTAGACATGGCACTCTGGTACCGCTTGCTCTGCGCAAGCAGAGAGAAGAGTCTATGACTTGGGTGACTGGAGTCTTTGACAATTTTTTGGGCCTCCCTCTGACACCGCCTAGTATATAGGTCCTGGATGGCAGGAAGCTTGGCCCCAGTGATGTACTGGGCCGTACGCACTACCCTCTGTAGCGCCTTACGGTTGGATGCCGAGCAGTTGCCATACCAGGCGGTGATGCAACCGGTCCGGATGCTCTCGATGGTGCAGCTGTAGAACTTTTTGAGGATCTTGGGACCAATGTCAAATTTTTTCAGTCTCCTGAGGTGGAAAAGGCGTTGTCGTGCCCTCTTCATGACTGTCTTGGTGTGTTTGGACCATAATAGTTTGTTGGTGATGTGGACACCAATGATCTTGAAACTCTCGACCCGCTCCACTACAGCCCTGTCGATGTGAATGGGGCGTGTTCCCAGTCCCAGTCCCTGAAAATCCTCCCCACAGCATGATGCTGCCACCACCATGCTTCACCGTCGGGATGGTGCCAGGTTTCCTCTAAACGTGATCGCATCCCAGGTAAGAGGGGGAGTGGCAGCAGCAGCAGGTTCTCCCCATGTGAGCTGAGTCCAGTTGACCAGTCCTGTATCCCCCCTCCCAGACAGCGACAGTGGTCTGAACCATGGCTAGCTATCCACAATCTGGCTTGACTAAACAAGGTCTACCAAGAGGGAAGGAGGGAGAGGAAGGTAGAGGAACAGAAAGAGGGAGGAGAGGAAGGAGGAAAGGGAGAAAAGGGTTCTCTCCATCACACTGTAAGAAGGAAAGGAGGGAGAAGGCCGAGCAAGAGGAAGAGGGAGAGGTGGAAGATGACAAGGAGAGTTGATCTGTCCATCACTACCATGAGGAGATCTCTTCTGGGGGCTCTTGTTCTCTCCTCTTTCCCACAGAGGAGCACCTTTCGCAGGCAGCCCAGAGCAGACTCTCGCCTGAGAGAAGGCTAGCCAATGGAGGTTTCACCTTGGATTTATACAGAGAGCCCCCCAGTACTCAAACTGCTTTAGATTGTAGAGGGGGATCTAATCTCATTGGAGGCGACCCAATGACCCAGAAATGTTCCGTGGACAGACTTCCTCCCTGCTCCCCGTCTCGCTGGCAGGGGGCTCGTAGGAACACCCTCCCCTCCTTGACTCCAGCTCCACCCCTTCTTCACCTGCTCCCCTTATCATGTTATGAGTCTCACCGACAGGTCCCGCCCCCTGGCCTACCTGTTGCAGGTGTAAGTATGGTGTGTCAGACACAGCTGCCCTCCCCCTCCTCCCCCTCCTCCCCCTCCTCCCCCTCCTCCCCTCTTTCTCCCACTCCCCCCATCTCTCGCGCTCTCTCCTCCTCCCCCTCTCTTCCCTTTAAAGCAATACTTAGACCAGGCTTTCTGCCTCCTCTACCCCTCTCCCCCTCCTCTTCCATTCCTACTCTCTTTCTCTCCACCTCCTCCTCCTCCTCCTTTGTTCCCCCTCTCCCGCCCTCCAGTGAGAGAGGCAGGAGGTCACCTCGCCGTCACTCTATCCAGCTGGAGCCGCTGAGAGGGCGAGGAGGAGAGGAGAGGTATAGAGGAAGACCAGAGGAGACAAGAGGGAGAGGAGGAGAGGAGGAGAGGGAGTGAGACACTACGTTAGCTGTTGTGGTGTGATATGTGTAGTTACTTGTAATAACCACTAGAGCATGCTGACACTTATTTGGTGCTTGCTGACCTCAATGTGTGCATCAAAAGTCTAAAGCAGTCATCTCCAATCCAAATAATTAGTTGGAATCATTTGTTTATTAGACATTTCCTATTTATACTCTATGGATAATAAAACCCATCCTTTATTCACTTGTGTTTTAGCTTTTTCCCCACACCCACACTGAAAGTTGTTACTGACACTGAACTTTAGTCTGTCTTGCTTTATGATAGTCACATGCCTCTACCTTTACAAGAAGTCAGTGTTCTTCATGGGGGCATTAAAGCTAATGTTAATTTGACTGTGTACTTCAAGAACATACATGTATTTTCCAAGACAGACCTGTTACTGGCTGTGTCTGAATATCCATTCTAGCGTAATACTTACTTAAACTGCATACTAATTTCGCCTTTGATCTAGTATAATTCACTTTTATTTTCTGACTCACTTGTTTGGCAACAGCTGATAGTCAGATAAATTGACGCGCTGTACCGAAATGAACGAATGACGGGAGTCAATGCAATCGTGCATTAGATGACGCATTCTGAGTACTATTGCCGCGTTCACGTGCTAGTCGGAACTTGCTTACTGGTTGTAGTTATACACTTGCCGCATTCAACGAATCAACAAGTCGGACATTTCAGAGTTTCCTAGGTCCGACTAGCATGTCAACGCGGCATAGTTTCTAAATTTCACATACTAAAAAATTAAAAGTTTTTATATACTATTTAGTACTCTAATATGTGTATTCGGACACTGCCTCTTTGTCTCTCACACACTGAGCACGAGCACAATCATTATGGCTACAGCTTCCTCTGACCTGGCAGACCACCTGTGCTGTTCCATCTGCACAGACATCTACACTGAGCCTGTGTCTCTAAGCTATCAGCACACCTTCTGCAAGAGATGCCTCCAAGACAGCCTGAATGCTGGACAGCAACTCTGTCAAGAGGGCAGGGCTCTGGTCAGAGACAGAATCTTCCAGATCAACAGACTGATCAGGAACGTGGCCTACCAGCTGAAACTGGAGGAAGATGCAGAAAGAGAGAGCTACAGCCGAGAGAGGAAACAGTAGAGAGATGAATGTCGTGAACATGGAGAGGCTCTGAAGCTGTTCTGTGAGACGGACAGTAAGCTGATCTCTATGATCTGCAGAGATGGGTGAGACAACAGAGGACACACATTCAAACCTATAAGAGAAGCACATGAGGATCTGAAAAAAGAGGTAGCCTCAGATTTATGGTACTTCAAGAAGGACATTAGTGTGCTGGAATACTCAAGAGATGAGCAGCAAAGAGAAATGTCTCAAGCAAAAGAGACATCAGATATTCTCAAAGTCCAGATCAGGTTGCTTGGTTGACAAGGAGATAGTACTTGCCAGGCTGGAGGAACAGCTAAAGGAGAAGAGAGTTAAAACGGCCTCTCTTCAGTCTGAGCTGGACCTCACTGAGCCCAGAGACTTCCTGCTCTAGTGGATGGAGAGGGGCTGCACTGAGATGAGGGAGAGGAGGAAGGAGGAGGAGTGGGTGGAGAGGAATATGATAGAGAGGAATATGATAGAGGGATTAGGATAGAGGGGAAGATGATAGAGGGAATATATTAAGAGGAACGTGACAGAGATGATTTGTTTCATTAGATCACTTTAAGACTTAAAATCTCTTAGGCTGACAGTCCCCGAAATTGGGCACTAGAATTTCTTTAAAAAATATGTAAATGTTTACATGACTTATTTGATTGATTTCCCACCGTTTTATATTTCAGAAAACATCCATCCAGACCTTCCTAGAACCACGTAAACGTCCTCTGTCGAACAAATTTGTAATTGCCTCCCTCTGGTGGTCAGCTGCATCTTTACATCCATTTATATCACTTCACTGCAACGCTACATCAAAGGGGCATCCCAGGAAAAACATTTATCCAGCTTGACTGCTTCACGGCACAGACATGGCAAAGCAATCACTGAATTTGTCTCGAGCAGACAGAGCTAAATACATAACTTTCATAGCTCTACGATAAAGAATGCGACCTAAACACTTCCTTAAACCTAAAATAAGTCAAGAAGTAATTTTGTGTGGAAGTTAAACATTTGTTCAGAACGGAAAAATCGAGACCTTTACATAGCCCTTCTCCCCTTGTCTATAGGAGAGATGCACACTGGTTAAATGGCCTAAATGTTAATTTAGACATTCACAAATTTAACAGATTTTCACTATCACTAATGTCATGAAATGTTTGGCAAAGTGGTAAAGAAGGTTGTACTATACTTTTCTTGTGTACTAGATCAAAAGGTTTGAAAAGTGTTTTGTTCTCAGACATAAATGAACAATTCCAGGTGAAAGATAAAGGTCATAGCTTCCTTGGGGGAGGGACACCACTACATTAATAACATATTGCCCTCTTGCTAGATTGATGACTATAGCCCTAGTGAAAATGTGCAAAATGGTTGTCAGCTCAACTGGTTAAATACAAGACAGGCCCTCCTGTAGCTCAGTTGGTAGAGCATGGCGCTTGCACCACCAGGGTTGTGGGTTCGTTTCCCACGGGGGCCCACTAACTCTAAGTCACTTTGGATAAGAGCGTCTGCTAAATGACTAAAATGTAATGTAAATGTAAGACCTGTTCATTGTGAAATATATGTGTTCAAGTCTAATAATTTTGCTCTATATGTAATTTTATCTATTTAAGCTGTTTGGATTGTTAATTGATATAACACAGGGCACCACTGAAAAAGAGACACTGGTCTCAATTGGGATTCCCTGTATAAATAAAGAGGAATATGATAGAGGGAATATGATAGCGAGTATTATGATGGAGTGGAGTATGATGGAGAGGAATATGTAATAGAGGGAATATGATAGAGGGAATATGATAGAGGAATATGATGGAGGGGAATATTATAGAGAATGAATGGAGGAATATGTGACGCTCTTGAGCAACAATGGTTCTCTGTTTGGTTATATCAACTGGAAAGACATGGATAAGAAAATGTTCAAACATATTTTTAAACAATGGGAGCTGTTGGCAGGTCTACAAATACTGTTCTATAGTCAGCTGATATTGATTTCCTTATTTAATAATGTATTAAACTAAAATGCTAAACATCAATGACACCTACTCTTCAATTACATTTTTTAGTCCTATATAATTACACATCCAGCTAATTGTATTCCTCTATGAGCATGCGTACGTAAAGATACCGTAAGGATCACTCGACTGCAACATCTCTGGTTGATTTAATCGATCAATGGCTCAGGTCACTTGACCAAGATAAACTTGTGGATGAGCTGCTTCTTGATTTTAGTGCTGCATTTGACCTTGTTGATCATATGGCTAATAGCTGAGGCCATTGAAGAGAGATGTTTTCTTGAACCCTCATTTCTTTTTTGGAACTTTGTTACTGAGGTGACATAGACTATGGAAGACTTGTTTTACTGTAGTAAGGTAGCCTATGTATTTTATTGATGATGATGATGATGATGTATATGATGATGATGAATATTGACATTAGTGGTAGGCTGAGATCGAACAAACAGCCTAAGTAAGCCTGGCTGCTATTTATGATATCTAAAACATATTGACTTTTAATTACGCAAAACACATGTCGTTTGAATGGTCAACCATTTGATATGAGTTACAGCATTTTATTTTAATAAAAAATTAGGTTATATGAATTCATTGTATATATTAGGTATTACTGTGCTGCATAGGTACAAAAAATCTAAAAATAAATAAACGAAATTCTGCCAGCATTTGATTACACATGAAAGCTGCTGTGGGTAACCATGGCAATGGGGACTCCATTGTGACATCACAAGATTCCGATTCTGGAAGGTTACCTGTTGCACAGACAAACTTAACAGTGCAAAGAGACTGATTCAACTAACCACTGACAGATTATTAATGTCCTATTTCATTAGTGAGAGAACACACTGCTTACTTCAGAGGTAGGTTGTAATATAACTTATTGTGAATGTGTTTCAGTAGTATAACTTATTTTCAAGTTACTTGTGTATGAATGTGACATTTTAAGTAGACCTAACATGACTAGTGAAACTGTTGAAGAGAGATAGTTTGATTGAGTCCTCTTTTTGTGAGAAAATGCTTCATCCTGACACCTGAGATGTCATGTTACAATTGTAGTGAGCCAGCCTAATGGCTAATGCATTCTATTGATGACAGAAGAAAAAAAACCTCTCTGTGTTAATCACCAACATATGTTGTAATCAATTATCTCAATAAATGTGTACCAAAAGAGTAGGTTGTGTAAAAAAACAAGTATGCCTACCTAATTTGTAGCTGATTCATTTCTAATAAGAATAATGTGTTCTTAATTGAATGGACATCCATTTCAAATGGTTGAATTGATAGACCTCTTTAAATTGAGGTGCACTCTAAATTGAGGTGCACTCAGGGGCACTCAAAGAGAAGACTGGCGTGTTTACCTCCTTGGTTTTTAAAATAGATGCAACTGTACAAGTTATGTCCTGCATGGATATAGAGTCATTTTCTACCCAAAACACAGTGTTTTTAATGATATGATGGAAGTGATTAGTGTGGTTTGTGAGAACCAGGCCCAATATGGAGTAGAGCTACATGAGGGGTTGAATAAGGCTCAATAGTAAGGTACAGAAAGAGCCTGAAGTTTGCTTTTTAAAGTCTGTGTTGTGCTTTTTCTTCTCCAATGGCAACGCCTTGCATCACAATGATGATGTCATAAAGGATATTGTTCACGAAATGATAAGAACAGCCAAAATCGATTCATTTGATCTTGGTCGCTTTTCCAGTAGCCAACTTTTTACTAGTAATTCAGATAGGCCTATTGCGTAAACATATCTGGATCAGGATTCTCACTTGCTTAATTGTAAGTAGCTGGGAAGAAAACGTGTGCACATTGTAAAGAGATGTATTATTATTTGGTTAGCAACACACACTTACTACAACATTATGTATTTTCCAGAGTTATTGTTAGCTAAGAGGAAGACATGGAGGGTTCAACGCTGACACAGAGGAGGGGTGAGTGTCGGTTGGAGGAAAGGGCGATCCAGACAGACTACGTGATGGAGTTGGGAGCCAGGTTGGCTCTGGTTTTGCAGATCCAGAAGGATCAGGAGAAGAAGATGAAGAGGATTTGGTTCAAGACGAGGAAAATGCCAAGACTGATTGAGGAGGTAACAAGACCAACTTTGACAAAGTGGACTAGAGTTCTGTTTAACAATATTAATTAAAGCAAATATAAGTTATTGTAAGGGCAAAATGTTCCATATGCCATGGAATGTAAGCTAACAATGTTTTGTCCTTATTTCTTTTTGAATTAGGCTACACCATGACAATGCTTATAACTGTTATTGTCTAAATGTGTTGTATCATGTCTGTCTGTTTCAGTGTATTTATGTCCTCAGTTCTTATGGTTGTCTTGTCATAAAAAATAAACAACCGTTCTATCATAGACGTTCATATCAGGATTATGTGGTTGTCTCACCTAGCTACCTTAAGTTGAATGCACTAACTAACTATAAGTCGTTCTCGATAAAAGCGTCTGATAAATGGCTAAAATGTCAAATGTTATGCTGGGTGTGGGGCATGTATTTTTACACTTAGCTGGCCCATTGGCTAGGGGACCCAGGTTTGGGACAGACTGGTGCAGAGCATCTGAGAGGACACTAGATATACATATACAGTATGTATGTATGTATGTACTGAATGTGATCACTTTCATCATGTCTGTTTCTTTTCTCACGCAGAATGTGAGAGATGTGAGCAACTGTCCTCTCACTGAGTTTATGGCTCCCTGTATTGACTCCCTCCCACCACTGGCTTTCACCAATCAGAGGCCTATACCAACCATGTTGCATCCCCCCTCTCCATTGGCCATACGCGCTCAGGATGCACAGCTGTTCATTGTATTTTCATACTTTGTCCCTGAAACCTACCAGTCTGCTGAATGCCCAGTTGCCACAGAGGCCACTGCAGATGTATCTACAGGTAAACGAGAGGACCTATGGACAGATACACATCTTTCCTCAATGCTGCATCGATACCTGCCACACTTCTTTGACGAAGACTCCATGCAGCCACATCAGGCAGTAGAGGGCACCACTGAGGTCTCAGTTGCTCCAGTGGCAATATCTAATGTCAAGGAAGAGGACAGATTCTATCCTTACTCCCTCCCACCCCTGGCTCAGCGGTTCATTGGCAATTCATTCAATTTCCTCGAAACCTCCCAGTCTGCTGTTTCAGCCACAGAGTGCCCAGTTGCCACAGAGGCCACTGCAAATGTATCTACAGGTAAACGAGAGGACCTATGGACAGATATACATATTTTCTCAATGCTGCATCGATACCTGCCACACTTCTTTGACGAAGACTCCATGCAGCCACATCAGACAGTAGAGGGCACCACTGAGGTCTCAGTTGCTCCAGTGGCAATATCTAATGTCAAGGAAGAGGACAGATTCTATCCTTACTCCCTCCCACCACTGGCTCAGCGGTTCATTGGCAATTCATTCAATTTCCTCGAAACCTCCCAGCCTGCTGTTTCAGCCACAGAGTGCCCAGTTGCCACTGAGGCCAATGCTACCACAGCCACTGTCAAGGGAGTGAATCGATGGGCAGCTATAGAAGTCTTCCTTCAGTGCTGCCTCCATGCCTGCCAACAGTCTTTGACGATGACTTCATGCCACCAGAGCAGACAGTAGAGGATACCTATGAGGTCTCAGTTGCTACAGAGACCACTGCAGGCACAGCTACTGTTGATTTTGGAGTGTACAGATCAGCAGCTAAATGCCCTGTCCCAATGCTGCCTCCAAGTCTGCCACTTGTCTTTGACATTGACTACAAACTGCCAGGGGAGGCAGTAGAGGGCACCACCAAGTGTCCAGTTTCCAGTGAAGCAAACAATGATGTGTCCACTCACCTCAAAGAGGACATGGCAGCTGATCAAAGCCCTTCTGACCCTGCAGCACTGCCTCCAAGCTCGCCATGTATCTGAGACTCTGACCACAAACTGACCGAGGAGACAAAAGAGGATGCCACCGAGTCCTCCGTTACCACAGCGATCACTGCAGACACATCCATTGTCCAGGGAGAGGATCTGTTGGGTGATAAAAGCCCTTCTCCAATGCTGCCTTCAAAGTTGCCACACATTCTAGACAATGATCACAAGCAGCCAGAGGAGGCAGTAGAGGACACCACCAAGAGTCAAGTGTCCAGGGAAGCGGCCATTTCCGTATCCACTGTCCACAATCTGCCAGGGGAGGCAGTAGAGGACACCAACAAGTGTCCAGTTGCCAGGGAAGCAGCAGTTTCCGTGTCCACTGTCCACACAGAGGAGTTTTTGGCTGATAAAAGTCCTCCTGCACCTGCAACACTGCCTAATCCTGACCTGCACCCACAACAATGACCACAAACAGCTATGGAAGACAGGTTGAGTGCACTACAAAGTGCTCAGTCGACACAGAGGTAACTGTTGCCATTTACACCTGGGATGATAAAAGTCCTCCAAGTCTGCAATGCATTCACAACAACAATGACCACAAGCAGCCAGAGGAGACAGTTGAGGACACCACAGAGTGCTCAGTTAACACAGAGGCAAGTGCAGTTGCATTCACTGTCAAGAGAGAGGAACTGATGAGTGATAAAAGCCCTGTCCTTGCACTTCCTCCAAGCCTGGCATGCATCCATGACAAGGACCACAAGCAGCCAGAGCAGAAAGGGAAGGGCACTAGTGAAGAGGTGGATCGCTGCCCTCATGCTCACCAGCTGGTCCCAGATGCTAACTTAACTCTGGCAACCCCTCTGCTCTGCTTGGCCACTAAGACGCCTGTTAGAGTGAGAGCCTCCATATGCAGGTCAGAGGATGAGGAACCCAGGCCCTGGACGCTGGAAGAGGCAAAGGTAGATGTCCTATTTTACACTACTACTCTACAGGGTTGGGGTCTGTTCCATTTCAATTCAAAGCATTGAATTAAGTACTTCCTGAATTGACTGGAATTGAAATGGAATTGACCCCAACCCTGCTACTCTATGCTCATAGTATAAAACATCACCCCTTACTAGGGTTAACATTTGTATTACATTTGGTGTGGACCCAGGAAGAACATCTATGGCTATTATAAAATCGGTTTGGGATACAAATAAACAAGTTACCTCAATTACTTTCCTCCAAATTGTGTGCCCCATGAGGCCATCAATGTATGTTGATCACTCAAATGTGTATTGAATGTGCCACATTGGAACAATATTACATCTAGAGTCAATGTCTTCCTGTTAGGATTATTGGACAGGCATTGACATTGAGAGTGAAGAGAGGAGCGTCAAGGAGGAGGTGAGCCCGAGGGAGGGTTTGAAGCGTGAGGCGGACCGTGCCCATTGCAAGAGCTCCAATGGGACGGTTTCATCAGAGAGAGCAGAGACCATCCTGGGAAGAGTGGGCTTTCCGGCCATGAACCTCAAGCAGAAAGTCACGTTTTTAAAGACAGAGGAAAAAGAGAAAAATAAGAAACTGAATAAGAAGTTGAAAGAAGACGAGAAAGAGAGAAAGGAGATGAAGGCGAGAGAGAAAGACCAAAAGAAAGCCATGAAGGCTGAGAAAAAGAGGGACAATTTAGAACTGAAAAAGAGAGAGGAAAGAAAAGAGAAGGAAAAGGCAGAGAAAAAGAGGTTAGAGGGGCTGATTAAGATACACAATGCCATGATGAAATACAGGATTAAGAAAGAGAAGAAGTGGTCTGAGGAGCTGAAAAAGAGAGAGAAAGCTCAAGCTGAGCTCCTGGAGATGGAGCGAAAGATTCAAAAAAAGGAGGAGAAGAAGAGAGAAAAGAGGAGGAAAGAGGAGAGGAAGAGACTGGAGAAGAGGAAAAAGAGGGAGCCAGCTGGAGGTGGAACTGAGAGGGTGATAGAAGAGCAGGGAAGGGATGAAAGCTTGAAGATGGATGAGTAGACTGGGTAAGAAAGAGTGAGAAGGAAGATACTGTATTTTTCCATGCAATGAAAAACAAAGAATAAAAAAATACATGTTTACTCTGTTTGTTTTTTGTCAAGGCATACCGTACAAAACATTATAAACACAAAATGTTTACTTTTCGCAAATTTGGGGAGTGTTGCACAGTTTAAATGTTGAATCCTAAATCGACACTAAGCACTCCTACATGTTGAAAGGATTGGATAGGTGTACATATACATTAGGTGTAATATGGCAAACAAAGCCTATCAGAGGGAAAGGTAGAGCCATTACCAGTGTTTATACCTATGGGATAGGTAGAGAAAATTCTAAAACAAATCTCACAAGCTCTCATCCATAGTCAAATGAACTACTTTGTCTGGAGTAATGCAGGTGTTGGTGACCTAAAGAGACTGCAAATAGCACAAAATAAGGCAGCAAGAAAGGTTCTGCAATGTGGTTATGAGATGTTCTCCATAGAATTACATAATGCACTCGAATGGCCGACTGTCAAGGAAATGATAAAAAAAACACACAAAAAAACATTTTTCATAAAATGTACTGAAAGACCAACCGCTATTTGTGATTAACTGGATATGGTCAAAGACGACTCGTAAAGGCAATAGGAATCTGGATCTGTTTCTGTGTCCTTTTCTGATTACCTTGCTTTTGTTATTTTGTTATTTTTTAAATGTTTTGTTTTTACATTTCGTAAAATGTAATAATTACAAAAACATTTCATTTTAATTTCAATTTAGTAACATACTGTATCATTCAAATTAATATTATTATTTGTCTAATCATATTTTTTGCCTTTGAAGCTTAATATTTTGTAATATAATGTATGACTGACATGAGGGTAATCAAAGGGAGAGAGATAAGGGTAACAATGAAGACTTCTTCCATCACAGTTACTAAGTGATGAGTGGAAGTGTACAGTGCCTTCCTGAATTATTGGCACCAGAAGGAAATATGAACAAAAAAGGCTGTGAAAACATGTCATTGTGGTCTATCAGCTTGATCTTACACTCAAAAGATCATATGAATCTACCCTTTAATTGAGTAAAAAAAATTCAAATAGAAAAATAATCGTCATCAAGAAATCATTATGTTTTTCAAAAACATGCGTGTCACAATTATTGGCTGCCCTATAAATTATTTTGAACAAAATCTAATTCAGTGCATTTGTAAAGTATTCAGACCCCTTGACTTTTTCCACACTTTGTCTTATTCTAAAATTGATTAAATTGTTTTTTTCCTCATCAATCTACACACAATACCCCATAATGACAAAGTGAGAACAGGTTTTTAGACTTTTTTATAAATGTATTAAAAATAACAAATGGAAATATTACATTTACATAAGTATTCAGACCCTTTACTCAGTACTTTGTTGAAGCACCTTTGGCAGCGATTACAGCCTCGAGTCTTCTTGGGTAAGACGCTACAATCTTGGCACACCTGTATTTGAGGAGTTTCTCCCATTCTTCTCTGCAGATCCTCTCAAGCTCTCTCAGGTTGTATAGGGCATGTCGCTGCACAGCTATTTTCAGGTCTCTCCAGAGATGTTAGATCGGGTTCAAGTCCGGTTTCTGGCTGGGCCACTCAAGGACATTCAGAGACTTGTCCCGAAGCCACTCCTGCGTTGTCTTGGCTGTGTGCTTAGGGTCGTTGTCCTGTTGGAAGGTGAACCTTAGCCCCAGTCTGAGGTCCTGAGCGCTCTGGAGCAGGTTTTCATCAAGGATTTCTCTGTAAATTGCTCTGTTCATCTTTCCATTGATCCTGACTAGTCTCCAAATCAAATCAAATCAAATCAAATTGTATTTGTCATGTGCCGAATACAACAGGTGTAGACCTTACCGTGAAATGCTTACTTACAAGCCCTTAACCAACAATGCAGTTCAAGAAATAGAGTTAAGAAATGTTTTACTAAATACACTAAAGTAAAAAAAAAAAAAAAAAAGTAACACAATAAAATAATAACGAGGCTATATACAAGGGGTACCGGTACCGAGTCAATGTGTGGGGGTACAGGTTAGTAGAGGTAATTTGTAAAATTTTGACAATTTTTGGGGCCTCCCTCTGACACCGCCTAGTATAGAGGTCCTGGATGGCAGGAAGCTTGGCCCCAGTGATGTACTGGGCCGTACGCACTACCCTCTGTAGCGCCTTAAGGTCGGATGCCGAGCAGTTGCCATACCAGGCGGTGATGCAACCGGTCAGGATGCTCTCGATGGTGCAGCTGTATAACTTTTTTAGGATCTTGGAACCAATGTCAAATCTTTTCAGTCTCCTGAGGTGGAAAAGGCGTTGTCGTGCCTTCTTCACGACTGTCTTGGTGTGTTTGGACCATGATAGTTTGTTGGTGATGTGGACACCAAGGAACTTGAAACTCTCGACCCGCTCCACTACAGCCCCGTCGATGTGAATGGGGCGTGTTCCCAGTCCCTGTCCCTGAAAATCCTCCCCAGAGCATGATGCTGCCACCACCATGCTTCACCGTAGGGATGGTGCCAGGTTTCCTCCAAACGTGATCTCATCCCAGGTAAGAGGGGGAGTGGCAGCAGCAGCAGGTTCTCCCCATGTGAGCTGAGTCCAGTGGACCAGTCCTGTATCCCCCCTCCCAGACAGCGACAGTGGTCTGAACCATGGCTAGCTATCCACAATCTGTCTTGACTAAACAAGGTCTACCAAGAGGGAAGGAGGGAGAGGAAGGTAGAGGAAGAGAAAGAGGGAGGAGAGGGAGAAAAGGGTTCTCTCCATCACGACTGTAAGAAGGAAAGGAGGGAAAAGGCCGAGCAAGAGGAAGAGGAAGAGGTGGAAGATGACAAGGAGAGTTGATCTGTCCATCACTACCATATGGAGATCTCTCCTGGGGGCTCTTGTTCTCTCCTCTTTCCCACAGAGGAGCACCTTTCGCAGGCAGCCAAGACAGACTCTCCCCTGAGAGAAGGCTAGCCCCTGGAGGTTTCACCTTGGATTTATACAGAGAACCCCCCAGTACTCAAACTGCTTTACATTGTAGAAGCGGATCTAATCTCATTGGAGGCGACCCAATGACCCAGAAATGCTCCGTGGACAGACTTCCTCCCTGCTCCCCGTCTCGCTGGCAGGGGGCTCGTAGGAACACCCTCCCCTCCTTGACTCCAGCTCCACCCCTTCTTCACCTGCCCCCCTTATCATGTTATGAGTCTCACCTACAGGTCCCGCCCCCTGGCCTACCTGTTGCAGGTGTAAGGATGGTGTGTCGGACACAGCTGACCTCCCCCTCCTCCCCCTCCTCCCCTCTTTCTCCCACTCCCCCCATCTCTTCCGCTCTCTCCTCCTCCCCCTCTCTTCCCTTTAAAGCAATACTTAGACCAGGCTTTCTGCCTCCTCTACCCCTCTCCACCTCCTCTTCCATTCCTACTCTCTTTCTCTCCACCTCCTCCTCATCCTCTTTGTTCCCCCTCTCCCGCCCTCCAGTGAGAGAGGCAGGAGGTCACCTCGCCGTCACTCTATCCAGCTGGAGCCGCTGAGAGGGCGAGGAGGAGAGGAGGAGGAATAGAGGAAGAACAGAGGAGACAAGAGGGAGAGGAGGCGAGGAGGAGAGGGAGTGAGACACTATGTTAGCTGTTGTGGTTTGATATGTGTAGTTACTTGTAATAACCACTAGAGCATGCTGGACACTTATTTGGTGCTTTCTGACCTCAATGTGTGCATCAACAGTCTAAAGAATTAGTTGGAATAATTAGTTTATTAGACATTTCCTATTTATACTGTATGGATAATAAAACCCATCCTTTATTCACTTGTGTTTTAGCTTTTTCCCTACACCCACACTGAAAGTTGTCACTGACACTGAACTTTAGTCTGTCTTGCTTTATGATAGTCACATGCCTCTATCTTTACAAGAAGTCTGTCAGTATTCTTCATGAGGGCTTTAAAGCTAATGTTAATTTGACTGCGTACTTCAAGAACATACATGTATTTTCCAAGACAGACCTGTTACTGGCTGTGTCTGAATATCCATTCTAGCGTAATACTTACTTAAACTGCATACTAATTTCGCCTTTGATCTAGTATAATTCACTCTTATTTTCTGACTCACTTGTTTGGCAACAGCTGATAGTCAGATAAATTGACGCGCTGTACCGAAATGAACGAATGACGGGAGTCAATGCAATCGCGCATTAGATGACGCATTCTTAGTACTAATGCAGCGTTCACGTGCTAGTCGGAACTTGGAAACCCGGACATTTCAGACTTGCTTACTGGTTGTAGTTATACACTTGCCGCATTCAACGAATCAACAAGACGGACATTTCAGAGTTTCCTAGGTCCGACTAGCATGTGAACGCGGCATAATTTCTAAATTTCACATACTAAAAAACTAAATGTTTTTTAATACTATTTAGTACTCTAATATGGGTATTCGGACACTGCCTCTTTGTCTCTCACACACTGAGCATGAGCACAGTCATTATGGCCACAGCTTCCTCTGACCTGGCAGACCACCTGTGCTGTTCCATCTGCACAGACATCTACACTGAGCCTGTGTCTCTAAGCTATCAGCACACCTTCTGCAAGAGATGCCTCCAAGACAGCCTGTATGCTGGACACCAACTCTGTCAAGTGGGCAGGGCTCTGGTCAGAGACAGAATCTTCCAGATCAACAGACTGATCAGGAACGTGGCCTACCAGCTGAAACTGGAGGAAGATGCTAAAAGACAGAGAGCTACAGCCGAGAGAGGAAACAGTAGAGAGATGAATGTCGTGAACATGGAGAGGCACTGAAGCTGTTCTGTGAGACGGACAGTAAGCTGATCTCTGTGATCTGCAGAGATGGGTGAGACGACAGAGGACACACATTCAAACCTATAAGAGAAGCACAAGAGGATCTGAAAAAAGAGGTAGCCTCAGATTTATGCTACTTCAAGAAAGACATTAGTGTGATGGAATACTCAAGAGATGAGCAGCAAAGAGAAATGTCTCAAGCAAAAGAGACGTCAGATAATCTCAAAGTCCAGATCAGGTTGCTTGGTTGACAAAGAGATAGTACTTGCCAGGCTGGAGGAACAGCTAAAGGAGAAGAGAATGAAAACGGCCTCTCTTCAGTCTGAGCTGGACATCACTGAGCCCAGAGACTTCCTGCTCTAGTGGATGTAGAGGGGCTGCACTGAGATGAGGGAGAGGAGGAAGGAGGAGGAGTGGGTGGAGAGGAATATGATAGAGAGGAATATGATAGAGGGATTAGGATAGAGGGGAACATGATAGAGGGAATATATTGAAAGGAATGTGACAGAGAGGATTTGTTTCAT
>NW_028163012.1:0-32193 GCF_964263955.1 Coregonus lavaretus | reverse complement strand
AGATGTTAGATAGGTTTAGTCATGTTACCTTACACCCCCCCCCCCCCCCCATGTTAGATAGGTTTGGTCATGTTACCTTACACCCCCACACGGAAGGTGGGGGGGGGTAAGACATAGTCTAGGTCTGTTAGGTATGGAAGGTGGGGGGGGTAAGACATAGTCTAGGTCTGTTAGGTATGGAAGGTGGGGGGGTAAGACATAGTCTAGGTCTGTTAGTTATGGAAGGTGGGGGGGGTAAGACATAGTCCAGGTTTGTTAGGTATGGAAGGTGGGGGGGGGGGGGGGGGTAAGACATAGTCTAGGTCTGTTAGGTATGGAAGGTGTGGGGGTAAGACATAGTCTAGGTCTGTTAGGTATGGAAGGTGGGGGGGGGGGGGGGGGGTAAGACATAGTCTAGGTCTGTTAGGTATGGAAGGTGGGGGGGGTAAGACATAGTCTAGGTCTGTTAGGTATGGAAAGTGGGGGGGTAAGACATAGTCTAGGTCTGTTAGGTATGGAAGGTGGGGGGGGTAAGACATAGTCCAGGTCTGTTAGGTATGGAAGGTGGGGGGGGGGGTAAGACATAGTCTAGGTCTGTTAGGTATGGAAGGTGTGGGGGGGGTAAGACATAGTCCAGGTCTGTTAGGTATGGAAGGTGGGGGGTAAGACATAGTCTAGGTCTGTTAGGTATGGAAGGTGGGGGTAAGACATAGTCTAGGTCTGTTAGGTATGGAAGGTGGGGGGGGGTAAGACATAGTCTAGGTCTGTTAGGTATGGAAGGTGGGGGGGGGGGGGGGGTAAGACATAGTCTAGGTCTGTTAGGTATGGAAGGTGGGGGGGGGGGGGGTAAGACATAGTCTAGGTCTGTTAGGTATGGAAGGTGGGGGGGGGGTAAGACATAGTCTAGGTCTGTTAGGTATGGAAGGTGGGGGGGTAAGACATAGTCTAGGTCTGTTAGGTATGGAAGGTGGGGGGGGGGGGGTAAGACATAGTCTAGGTTTGTTAGGTATGGAAGGTGGGGGGGGTAAGACATAGTCTAGGTCTGTTAGGTATGGAAGGTGAGGGGGTAAGACATAGTCTAGGTCTGTTAGGTATGGAAGGTGGGGGGGGTAAGACATAGTCTAGGTATGTTAGGTATGGAAGGTGGGGGGGGGTAAGACATAGTCTAGGTCTGTTAGGTATGGAAGGTGGGGGGTAAGACATAGTCTAGGTCTGTTAGGTATGGAAGGTGGGGGGGGGTAAGACATAGTCTAGGTCTGTTAGGTATGGAAGGTGGGGGGTAAGACATAGTCTAGGTCTGTTAGGTATGGAAGGTGGGGGGGCGGGTAAGACATAGTCTAGGTCTGTTAGGTATGGAAGGTGGGGGGTAAGACATAGTCTAGGTCTGTTAGGTATTGAAGGTGTGGGGGGGGTAAGACATAGTCTAGGTCTGTTAGGTATGGAAGGTGGGGGGGGGGTAAGACATAGTCTAGGTCTGTTAGGTATGGAAGGTGGGGGGGGTAAGACATAGTCTAGGTGTGTTAGGTATGGAAGGTGGGGGGGGGGGGGGTAAGACATAGTCTAGGTGTGTTAGGTATGGAAGGTGGGGGGGGGGGGGGGTAAGACATAGTCTAGGTCTTTTAGGTATGGAAGGTGGGGGGGTAAGACATAGTCTAGTTCTGTTAGGTATGGAAGGTGGGGGGGGTAAGACATAGTCTAGGTGTGTTAGGTATGGAAGGTGGGGGGGGGGGGGGGGTAAGACATAGTCTAGGTCTTTTAGGTATGGAAGGTGGGGGGTAAGACATAGTCTAGGTCTGTTAGGTATGGAAGGTGGGGGGGGTAAGACATAGTCTAGGTCTGTTAGGTATTGAAGGTGGGGGGGGGGGGGGTAAGACATAGCCTAGGTCTGTTAGGTATGGAAGGTGGGGGTAAGACATAGTCTAGGTCTGTTAGGTATGGAAGGTGGGGGGGGGTAAGATATAGTCTAGGTCTGTTAGGTATGGAAGGTGGGGGGGTAAGACATAGTCTAGGTCTGTTAGCTATGGAAGGTGGGGGGTAAGACATAGTCTAGGTCTGTTAGGTATGGAAGGTGGGGGGGTAAGACATAGTCTAGGTCTGTTAGCTATGGAAGGTGGGGGGTAAGACATAGTCTAGGTCTGTTAGGTATGGAAGGTGGGGGGGGGTAAGACATAGTCTAGGTCTGTTAGGTATGGAAGGTGGGGGATAAGACAGTCTAGGACTGTTAGGTATGGAAGGTGGGGGGGTAAGACATAGTCTAGGTCTGTTAGGTATGGAAGGTGGGGGGTAAGACATAGTCTAGGTCTGTTAGGTATGGAAGGTGGGGGGGGTAAGACATAGTCTAGGTCTGTTAGGTATGGAAGATGGGGGATAAGACATAGTCTAGGTCTGTTAGGTATGGAAGGTGGGGGGTAAGACATAGTCTAGGTCTGTTAGGTATGGAAGGTGTAAGGGGGGTAAGACATAGTCTAGGTCTGTTAGGTATGGAAGGTGGGGGGGAAGACATAGTCTACATCTGTTAGGTATGGAGGGTGGGGGGGTAAGACATAGTCTAGGTCTGTTAGGTATGGAAGGTGGGGGGGGGGGTAAGACATAGTCTAGGTCTGTTAGGTATGGAAGGTGGGGGGGTTAGACATAGTCTATGTCTGTTAGGTATGTAAGGTGGGGGGTAAGAAATAGTCTATGTCTGTTAGGTATGGAAGGTGGGGGATAAGACATAGTCTAGGTCTGTTAGGTATGGAAGGTGGGGGGGGGTAAGACATAGTCTAGGTCTGTTAGGTATGGAAGGTGGGGGGGTTAGACATAGTCTATGTCTGTTAGGTATGTAAGGTGGGGGGTAAGAAATAGTCTATGTCTGTTAGGTATGGAAGGTGGGGGGTAAGAAATAGTCTAGGTTTTTTAGGTATGGAAGGTGGGGGGGTAAGACATAGTCTAGGTCTGTTTGGTATGGAAGGTGGGGTGGTAAGACTTAGTCTAGGTGTGTTAGGTATGGAAGGTGGGGGGGGGTAAGACATAGCCTAGGTCTGTTAGGTATGGAAGGTGGGGGGGGGTAAGACATAGCCTAGGTCTGTTAGGTATGGAAGGTGGGGGGGTAAGACATAGACTAGGTCTGTTAGGTATGGAAGGTGGGGGGGGGGGGGGTAAGACATAGTCTAGGTCTGTTAGGTATGGAAGGTGGGGGGGGAAAGACATAGCCTAGGTCTGTTAGGTATGGAAGGTGGGGGGGGTAAGACATAGCCTAGGTCTGTTAGGTATGGAAGGTAGGGGGGTAAGACATAGTCTAGGTCTGTTAGTTATGGAAGGTGGGGGGTAAGACAGTCTAGGTCTATTAGTTATGGAATGTGGGGGGTAAGAAATAGCCTAGGTCTGTTAGGTATGGAAGGTGGGGGGGTAAGACATAGTCTAGGTCTGTTAGTTATGGAAGGTGGGGGGTAAGACTGTCTAGGTCTGTTAGGTATGGAAGGTGGGGGGGTAAGACATAGTCTAGGTCTGTTAGGTATGGAAGGTGGGGGGGGGTAATACATAGTCTAGGTCTGTTAGGTATGGAAGGTGGGGGGGGGTAAGACATAGTCTGGGTCTGTTAGGTATGGAAGGTGAGTGTGGGGTAAGACATAGTCTAGGTCTGGTAGGTATGGAAGGTGGGGGGGTAAGATATAGTCTAGGTCTGTTAGGTATGGAAGGTGGGGGGTAAGACATAGTCTAGGTCTGTTAGGTATGGAAGGTGGGGGGGTAAGACATAGTCCAGGTCTGTTAGGTATGGAAGGTGGGGGGGTAAGATATAGTCTAGGTCTGTTAGGTATGGAAGGTGGGGGTAAGACATAGTCTAGGTCTGTTAGGTATGGAAGGTGGGGTGTAAGACATAGTCTAGGTCTGTTAGGTATGGAAGGTGGGGGGGTGAGACATAGTCTAGGTCTGTTAGGTATGGAAGGTGGGGGGGGTAAGACATAGTCTAGGTCTGTTAGGTATGGAAGATGGGGGGTAAGACATAGTCTAGGTATGTTAGGTTGGAAGGTGGGGGGGTAAGACATAGTCTAGGTCTGTTAGGTATAAAAGGTGGGGGGTAAGACATAGTCTAGGTCTGTTAGGTATGGAAGGTGGGGGGGTAAGACATAGTCTAGGTCTGTTAGGTATGGAAAGTGGGGGGGTAAGACATAGTCTAGGTCTGTTAGGTATGGAAGGTGGGGGGGGGGGTAAGACATAGTCTAGGTCTGTTAGGTATGGAAGTTGGGGGGGGGTTAAGACACAGTCTAGGTCTGTTAGGTATGGAAGGTGGGGGGGAAAGACATAGTCTAGGTCTGTTAGGTATGAAAGTTGGGGGGGGGGTAAGACATAGTCTAGGTCTGTTATGTATGAAAGGTGGGGGGGGGGGGTAAGACATAGTCTAGGTCTGTTAGTTATGGAAGGTGGGGGGTAAGACATAGTCTAGGTATGTTAGGTTTGGAAGGTGGGGGGGTAAGACATAGTCTAGGTCTGTTAGTTATAAAAGGTGGGGGGTAAGACATAGTCTAGGTGTGTTAGGTATGGAAGGTGGGGGGGGGTAAGACATAGCCTAGGTCTGTTAGGTATGGAAGGTGGGGGGGGGTAAGACATAGCCTAGGTCTGTTAGGTATGGAAGGTGGGGGGGTAAGACATAGACTAGGTCTGTTAGGTATGGAAGGTGGGGGGGGGGGGGGTAAGACATAGTCTAGGTCTGTTAGGTATGGAAGGTGGGGGGGGAAAGACATAGCCTAGGTCTGTTAGGTATGGAAGGTGGGGGGGGTAAGACATAGCCTAGGTCTGTTAGGTATGGAAGGTAGGGGGGTAAGACATAGTCTAGGTCTGTTAGTTATGGAAGGTGGGGGGTAAGACAGTCTAGGTCTATTAGTTATGGAATGTGGGGGGTAAGAAATAGCCTAGGTCTGTTAGGTATGGAAGGTGGGGGGGTAAGACATAGTCTAGGTCTGTTAGTTATGGAAGGTGGGGGGTAAGACTGTCTAGGTCTGTTAGGTATGGAAGGTGGGGGGGTAAGACATAGTCTAGGTCTGTTAGGTATGGAAGGTGGGGGGGGGTAATACATAGTCTAGGTCTGTTAGGTATGGAAGGTGGGGGGGGGTAAGACATAGTCTGGGTCTGTTAGGTATGGAAGGTGAGTGTGGGGTAAGACATAGTCTAGGTCTGGTAGGTATGGAAGGTGGGGGGGTAAGATATAGTCTAGGTCTGTTAGGTATGGAAGGTGGGGGGTAAGACATAGTCTAGGTCTGTTAGGTATGGAAGGTGGGGGGGTAAGACATAGTCCAGGTCTGTTAGGTATGGAAGGTGGGGGGGTAAGATATAGTCTAGGTCTGTTAGGTATGGAAGGTGGGGGTAAGACATAGTCTAGGTCTGTTAGGTATGGAAGGTGGGGTGTAAGACATAGTCTAGGTCTGTTAGGTATGGAAGGTGGGGGGGTGAGACATAGTCTAGGTCTGTTAGGTATGGAAGGTGGGGGGGGTAAGACATAGTCTAGGTCTGTTAGGTATGGAAGATGGGGGGTAAGACATAGTCTAGGTATGTTAGGTTGGAAGGTGGGGGGGTAAGACATAGTCTAGGTCTGTTAGGTATAAAAGGTGGGGGGTAAGACATAGTCTAGGTCTGTTAGGTATGGAAGGTGGGGGGGTAAGACATAGTCTAGGTCTGTTAGGTATGGAAAGTGGGGGGGTAAGACATAGTCTAGGTCTGTTAGGTATGGAAGGTGGGGGGGGGGGTAAGACATAGTCTAGGTCTGTTAGGTATGGAAGTTGGGGGGGGGTTAAGACACAGTCTAGGTCTGTTAGGTATGGAAGGTGGGGGGGAAAGACATAGTCTAGGTCTGTTAGGTATGAAAGTTGGGGGGGGGGTAAGACATAGTCTAGGTCTGTTATGTATGAAAGGTGGGGGGGGGGGTAAGACATAGTCTAGGTCTGTTAGTTATGGAAGGTGGGGGGTAAGACATAGTCTAGGTATGTTAGGTTTGGAAGGTGGGGGGGTAAGACATAGTCTAGGTCTGTTAGTTATAAAAGGTGGGGGGTAAGACATAGTCTAGGTCTGTTAGGTATGGAAGGTGGGGGGGTAAGACATAGTCTAGGTCTGTTAGGTATGGAAGGTGGGGGGGTAAGACATAGTCTAGGTCTGTTAGGTATGGAAGGTGAGTGTGGGGTAAGACATAGTCCAGGTCTGTTAGGTATGGAAGGTGGGGGGGGGGGTAAGACATAGTCTAGGTCTGTTAGGTATGGAAGGTGGGGGGGGGTAAGACATAGTCTAGGTCTGTTAGTTATGGAAGGTGGGGGGGTAAGACATAGTCTAGGTCTGTTAGGTATGGAAGGTGGGGGGGTAAGACATAGTCTAGTTCTGTTAGGTATGGAAGGTGGGGGGGTAAGACATAGTCTAGGTCTCATAGGTATGGAAGAGGGGGGGGGGGGATAAGACATAGTCCAGGTCTGTTAGGTATGGAAAGTGGGGGGGTAAGACATAGTCTAGGTCTGTTAGTTATGGAAGGTGGGGGGGTAAGACAGTCTAGGTCTGTTAGGTGTGGAAGGTGGGGGGGGGGTAAGACATAGTCTAGGTATGTTAGGTATGGAAGGTGGGGGGGTAAGACATATCCTAGGTCTGTTAGGTATGGAAGGTGGGAGGGGGGGTAAGACATAGTCTAGGTCTGTTAGGTATGGAAGGTGGGGGGGTAAGACATAGTCTAGGTCTGTTAGGTATGGAAGGTGAGGGGGGGTAATACATAGTCTAGGTCTGTTAGGTATGGAAGGTGGGGGGGTAAGACATAGTCTAGGTCTGTTAGGTATGGAAAGTGGGGGGGGGGAGGGGTAAGACATAGTCTAGGTCTGTTAGGTATGGAAGGTGGGGGGGTAAGACATAGTCTAGGTCTGTTAGTTATGGAAGGTGGGGGGGTAAGACAGTCTAGGTCTGTTAGGTGTGGAAGGTGGGGGGGTAAGACATAGTCTAGGTATGTTAGGTATGGAAAGTGGGGGGTAAGACATAGTCTAGGTCTGTTAGTTATGGAAGGTGGGGGGTAAGACAGTCTAGGTCTGTTAGGTGTGGAAGGTGGGGGGGGGTAAGACATAGTCTAGGTATGTTAGGTATGGAAGGTGGGGGGGTAAGACATATCCTAGGTCTGTTAGGTATGGAAGGTGGGAGGGGGGGTAAGACATAGTCTAGGTCTGTTAGGTATGGAAGGTGGGGGGGGGGTACGACATAGCCTAGGTCTGTTAGGTATGGAAGGTGGGGGGGTAAGACATAGTCTAGGTCTGTTAGGTATGGAAGGTGTAAGGGGGGTAAGACATAGTCTAGGTCTGTTAGGTATGGAAGGTGGGGGGGAAGACATAGTCTACATCTGTTAGGTATGGAGGGTGGGGGGGTAAGACATAGTCTAGGTCTGTTAGGTATGGAAGGTGGGGGGGGGGGTAAGACATAGTCTAGGTCTGTTAGGTATGGAAGGTGGGGGGGTTAGACATAGTCTATGTCTGTTAGGTATGGAAGGTGGGGGGTAAGAAATAGTCTATGTCTGTTAGGTATGGAAGGTGGGGGGTAAGAAATAGTCTAGGTTTGTTAGGTATGGAAGGTGGGGGGGGGTAAGACATAGTCTAGGTCTGTTAGGAATGGAAGGTGGCGGGGTAAGACATAGTCTAGGTCTGTTAGGTATGGAAGGTGGGGTGGTAAGACTTAGTCTAGGTGTGTTAGGTATGAAGGTGGGGGGGGGTAAGACATAGCCTAGGTCTGTTAGGTATGGAAGGTGGGGGGGGTAAGACATAGCCTAGGTCTGTTAGGTATGGAAGGTGGGGGGGTAAGACATAGACTAGGTCTGTTAGGTATGGAAGGTGGGGGGGGGGTAAGACATAGTCTAGGTCTGTTAGGTATGGAAGGTGGGGGGGGAAAGACATAGCCTAGGTCTGTTAGGTATGGAAGGTGGGGGGGTAAGACATAGCCTAGGTCTGTTAGGTATGGAAGGTTGGGGGGTAAGACATAGTCTAGGTCTGTTAGTTATGGAAGGTGGGGGGTAAGACAGTCTAGGTCTATTAGTTATGGAAGGTGGGGGGTAAGACATAGTCTAGGTCTGTTAGTTATGGAAGGTGGGGGGTAAGACTGTCTAGGTCTGTTAGGTATGGAAGGTGGGGGGGTAAGACATAGTCTAGGTCTGTTAGGTATGGAAGGTGGGGGGGGGTAATACATAGTCTAGGTCTGTTAGGTATGGAAGGTGGGGGGGGGTAAGACTTAGTCTGGGTCTGTTAGGTATGGAAGGTGAGTGTGGGGTAAGACATAGTCTAGGTCTGGTAGGTATGGAAGGTGGGGGGTAAGATATAGTCTAGGTCTGTTAGGTATGGAAGGTGGGGGGTAAGACATAGTCTAGTTCTGTTAGGTATGGAAGGTGGGGGGGTAAGACATAGTCCAGATCTGTTAGGTATGGAAGGTGGGGGGGGTAAGATATAGTCTAGGTCTGTTAGGTATGGAAGGTGGGGGTAAGACATAGTCTAGGTCTGTTAGGTATGGAAGGTGGGGGATAAGACATAGTCTAGGTCTGTTAGGTATGGAAGGTGGGGGGGTGAGACATAGTCTAGGTCTGTTAGGTATGGAAGGTGGGGGGGGGTAAGACATAGTCTAGGTCTGTTAGGTATGGAAGATGGGGGGTAAGACATAGTCTAGGTCTGTTAGGTATGGAAGTTGGGGGGGGGTTAAGACACAGTCTAGGTCTGTTAGGTATGGAAGGTGGGGGGGTAAGACATAGTCTAGGTCTGTTAGGTATGGAAGGTGGGGGGGGGGGGTAAGACATAGTCTAGGTCTGTTAGGTATGGAAGGTGGGGGGGGTAAGACATAGTCTAGGTCTGTTAGGTATGGAAGGTGGGGGGTAAGACATAGTCTAGGTATGTTAGGTTTGGAAGGTGGGGGGGTAAGACATAGTCTAGGTCTGTTAGTTATAAAAGGTGGGGGGTAAGACATAGTCTAGGTCTGTTAGGTATGGAAGGTGGGGGGGTAAGACATAGTCTAGGTCTGTTAGGTATGGAAGGTGGGGGGGTAAGACATAGTCTAGGTCTGTTAGGTATGGAAGGTGAGTGTGGGGTAAGACATAGTCCAGGTCTGTTAGGTATGGAAGGTGGGGGGGGGTAAGACATAGTCTAGGTCTGTTAGGTATGGAAGGTGGGGGGGGTAAGACATAGTCTAGGTCTGTTAGTTATGGAAGGTGGGGGGGTAAGACATAGTCTAGGTCTGTTAGGTATGGAAGGTGAGGGGGGGTAAGACATAGTCTAGGTCTGTTAGGTATGGAAGGTGGGGGGGGGTAAGACAGTCTAGGTCTGTTAGGTGTGGAAGGTGGGGGGGGTAAGACATAGTCTAGGTATGTTAGGTATGGAAGGTTTGGGGGTAAGACATATCCTAGGTCTGTTAGGTATGGAAGGTGGGAGGGGGGGTAAGACATAGTCTAGGTCTGTTAGGTATGGAAGGTGGGGGGGGTACGACATAGCCTAGGTCTGTTAGGTATGGAAGGTGGGGGGGTAAGACATAGTCTAGGTCTGTTAGGTATGGAAGGTGAGGGGGGGTAAGACATAGTCTAGGTCTGTTAGGTATGGAAGGTGGGGGGGTAAGACATAGTCTAGGTCTGTTAGTTATGGAAGGTGGGGGGGTAAGACATAGTCTAGGTCTGTTAGGTATGGAAAGTGGGGGGGGGGAGGGGTAAGACATAGTCTAGGTCTGTTAGGTATGGAAGGTGGGGGTGTAAGACATAGTCTAGGTCTGTTAGTTATGGAAGGTGGGGGGGTAAGACAGTCTAGGTCTGTTAGGTGTGGAAGGTGGGGGGGTAAGACATAGTCTAGGTATGTTAGGTATGGAAAGTGGGGGGGTAAGACATAGTCTAGGTCTGTTAGGTGTGGAAGGTGGGGGGGGGTAAGACATAGTCTAGGTATGTTAGGTATGGAAGGTGGGGGGGTAAGACATATCCTAGGTCTGTTAGGTATGGAAGGTGGGAGGGGGGGTAAGACATAGTCTAGGTCTGTTAGGTATGGAAGGTGGGGGGGTACGACATAGCCTAGGTCTGTTAGGTATGGAAGGTGGGGGGGTAAGACATAGTCTAGGTCTGTTAGGTATGGAAGGTGAGGGGGGGTAAGACATAGTCTAGGTCTGTTAGGTATGGAAGGTGGGGGGGTAAGACATAGTCTAGGTCTGTTAGTTATGGAAGGTGGGGGGGTAAGACATAGTCTAGGTCTGTTAGGTATGGAAAGTGGGGGGGGGGGGTAAGACATAGTCTAGGTCTGTTAGGTATGGAAGGTGGGGGGGTAAGACATAGTCTAGGTCTGTTAGGTATGGAAGGTGGGGGGGGGTAAGACATAGTCTAGGTCTGTTAGGTATGGAAGGTGGGGGGGTAAGACATAGTCCAGGTCTGTTAGGTATGGAAGGTGGGGGGGTAATACATAGTCTAGGTCTGTTAGTAATGGAAGGTGAGTGTGGGGTAAGACATAGTCTAGGTCTGTTAGGTATGGAAGGTGAGTGTGGGGTAAGACATAGTCTAGGTCTGTTAGGCATGGAAGGTGGGGGGAAGACATAGTCTAGGTCTGTTAGGTATGGAAGGTTGGGGGTAAGACAGAGTCTAGGTCTGTTAGGTATGGAAGGTGGGGGGGTAAGACATAGTCTAGGTCTGTTAGGTATGGAAGGTGGGGGGGTAAGACATAGTCTAGGTCTGTTAGTTATGGAAGGTGAGGGGTAAGACAGTCTAGGTCTGTTAGGTGTGGAAGGTGGGGGTAAGACATAGTCTAGGTCTGTTAGGTATGGAAGGTGGGGGGGGGGGTAAGACATAGTCTAGGTCTGTTAGGTATGGAAGGTGGGGGGGGGTAAGACATAGCCTAGGTCTGTTAGGTATGGAAGGTGGGGGGGGGGGGGGGTAAGACATAGTCTAGGTCTGTTAGTTATGGAAGGTGGGGGGGTAAGACATAGTCTAGGTCTGTTAGGTATGGAAGGTGGGGGGGGTAAGACATAGTCTAGGTCTGTTAGGTATGGAGGTTGGGGGGTAAGACATAGTCTAGGTCTGTTAGGTATGGAAGGTGGGGGGGGTAAGACATAGTCTAGGTCTGTTAGTTATGGAAAGTGGGGGGGTAAGACATAGTCTAGGTCTGTTAGGTGTGGAAGGTGGGGGGGGTAAGACATAGTCTAGGTATGTTAGGTATGGAAGGTGGGGGGGTAAGACATATCCTAGGTCTGTTAGGTATGGAAGGTGGGAGGGGGGGTAAGACATAGTCTAGGTCTGTTAGGTATGGAAGGTGGGGGGGGGGTAAGACATAGTCTAGGTCTGTCAGGTATGGAAGGTGGGGGGGGGTACGACATAGCCTAGGCCTGTTAGGTATGGAAGGTGGGGGGGTAAGACATAGTCCAGGTCTGTTAGGTATCGTAGGTGGGGGGGGGGGGGGTAAGACATAGTCCAGGTCTGTTAGGTATGGAAGGTGGGGTGGGGGGTAAGACATAGTCTAGGTCTGTTAGGTATGGAAGGTGGGGTGGGGGGTAAGACATAGTCCAGGTCTGTTAGGTATGGAAGGTGGGGTGGAGGGTAAGACATAGTCTAGGTCTGTTAGGTATGGAAGGTGGGGGGGTAATACATAGTCTAGGTCTGTTAGGTATGGAAGGTGGGGGGGTAAGACATAGTCTAGGTCTGTTAGGTATGGAAGGTGGGGGGGTAAGACATAGTCTAGGTCTGTTAGGTATGGAAGGTGGAGGGGGTAATACATAGTCTAGGTCTGTTAGGTATGGAAGGTGGGGGGGTAAGACATAGTCCAGGTCTGTTAGTTATGGAAGGTGGGGGGGGGGTGGGTTAAGACATAGTCGAGGTCAGTTAGGTATGGAAGGTGGGTGGGGGGTAAGACATAGTCTAGTTCTGTTAGTTATGGAAGGTGGGGGGTAAGATATAGTCTAGGTCTGTTAGTTTTGGAAGGTGGGGGGTAAGACAGTCTAGGTCTGTTAGGTATGGAAGGTGGGGGGGTAAGACATAGTCTAGGTCTGTTAGTTATGGAAGGTGGGGGGTAAGACAGTCTAGGTCTGTTAGGTATGGAAGGTGGGGGGGTAAGACATAGTCTAGGTCTGTTAGGTATGAAAGGTGGGGGGGTAAGACATAGTCTACATCTGTTAGGTATGAAAGGTGGGGGGGGTAAGACATAGTCTAGGTCTGTTAGGTATGGAAGGTGGGGGGTAAGACATAGTCTAGATCTGTTAGGTATGGAAGGTGGGGGGTAAGACATAGTCTAGGTCTGTTAGGTATGGAAGGTGGGGGATAAGACATAGTCTAGGTCTGTTAGGTATGGAAGGTGGGGGGGTAAGACATAGTCTAGGTCTGTTAGGTATGGAAGGTGGGGGGGTAAGACATAGTCTAGATCTGTTAGGTATGGAAGGTGTGGGGTAAGACATAGTCTAGGTCTGTTAGGTATGGAAGGTGGGGGATAAGACATAGTCTAGGTCTGTTAGGTATGGAAGGTGGGGGGGGGTAAGACATAGTCTAGGTCTGTTAGGTATGGAAGGTAAGGGGGATAAGACAAAGTCCAGGTCTGTTAGGTTTGGAAGTTGGGGGGGGGGGGGTAAGACACAGTCTAGGTCTGTTAGGTATGGAAGGTGGGGGGGGGGGGGGTAAGACACAGTCCAGGTCTGTTAGGTTTGGAAGGTGGGGGGGGGGGTAAGACATAGTCTAGGTCTGTTAGGTATGGAAGGTAAGGGGGGGTAAGACATAGTCTAGGTCTCTTAGGTATGGAAGGTGGGGGGGTAAGACACAGTCCAGGTCTGTTAGGTTTGGAAGGTGGGGGGGGGGGGTAAGACACAGTCTAGGTCTGTTAGTTATGGAAGGTGTGTGGGGGGGGGGTAAGACACAGTCCAGGTCTGTTAGGTTTGGAAGGTGGGGGGGGGGGGGGTAAGACATAGTCTAGTTCTGTTAGGTATGGAAGGTGGGGGGGGGTTAAAACATAGTCTAGGTCTGTTAGGTATGGAAGGTGGGGGGGGGGGTAAGACATAGTCTAGGTCTGTTAGGTATGGATGATGGGGGGGGGGGTAAGACATAGCCTAGGTCTGTTAGGTATGGAAGGTGGGGGGTAAGACATAGTCTAGGTCTGTTAGGTATGGAAGGTGGGGGGGTAAGACATAGTCTAGGTCTGTTAGGTATGGAAGGTGGGGGGGTAAGACATAGTCTAGGTCTGTTAGGTATGGAAGGTGTGGGGGGGTGTAAGACATAGTCCAGGTCTGTTAGGTATGGAAGGTGGGGGGGTAAGACATAGTCTAGGTCTGTTAGGTATGGAAGGTGGGGGGGGGGTAAGACATAGTCTAGGTCTGTTAGGTATGGAAGGTGGGGGGGGTAAGATATAGTCTAGGTCTGTTAGGTATGGAAGCTGGGGGGGGTAAGACATAGTCTAGGTCTGTTAGCTATGGAAGGTGGGGGGTAAGACATAGTCTAGGTCTGTTAGGTATGGAAGGTGGGGGGGTAAGACATAGTCTAGGTCTGTTAGCTATGGAAGGTGGGGGGTAAGACATAGTCTAGGTTTGTTAGGTATGGAAGGTGGGGGGGGTAAGACATAGTCTAGGTCTGTTAGGTATGGAAGGTGGGGGATAAGACAGTCTAGGACTGTTAGGTATGGAAGGTGGGGGGGTAAGACATAGTCTAGGTCTGTTAGGTATGGAAGGTGGGGGGTAAGACATAGTCTAGGTCTGTTAGGTATGGAAGGTGGGGGGGGGGTAAGACATAGTCTAGGTCTGTTAGGTATGGAAGATGGGGGATAAGACATAGTCTAGGTCTGTTAGGTATGGAAGGTGGGGGGTAAGACATAGTCTAGGTCTGTTAGGTATGGAAGGTGTAAGGGGGGTAAGACATAGTCTAGGTCTGTTAGGTATGGAAGGTGGGGGGGGAAGACATAGTCTACATCTGTTAGGTATGGAGGGTGGGGGGGTAAGACATAGTCTAGGTCTGTTAGGTATGGAAGGTGGGGGGGGTAAGACATAGTCTAGGTCTGTTAGGTATGGAAGGTGGGGGGGGTAAGACATAGCCTAGGTCTGTTAGGTATGGAAGGTGGGGGGGTAAGACATAGACTAGGTCTGTTAGGTATGGAAGGTGGGGGGGGGGTAAGACATAGTCTAGGTCTGTTAGGTATGGAAGGTGGGGGGGGAAAGACATAGCCTAGGTCTGTTAGGTATGGAAGGTGGGGGGGTAAGACATAGCCTAGGTCTGTTAGGTATGGAAGGTGGGGGGGTAAGACATAGTCTAGGTCTGTTAGTTATGGAAGGTGTGGGGTAAGACAGTCTAGGTCTATTAGTTATGGAAGGTGGGGGGTAAGACATAGTCTAGGTCTGTTAGTTATGGAAGGTGGGGGGTAAGACTGTCTAGGTCTGTTAGGTATGGAAGGTGGGGGGGTAAGACATAGTCTAGGTCTGTTAGGTATGGAAGGTGGGGGGGGGGGGTAAGACATAGTCTGGGCCTGTTAGGTATGGAAGGTGAGTGTGGGGTAAGACATAGTCTAGGTCTGGTAGGTATGGAAGGTGGGGGGGTAAGATATAGTCTAGGTCTGTTAGGTATGGAAGGTGGGGGGTAAGACATAGTCTAGGTCTGTTAGGTATGGAAGGTGTGGGGGTAAGACATAGTCCAGGTCTGTTAGGTATGGAAAGTGGGGGGGTAAGATATAGTCTAGGTCTGTTAGGTATGGAAGGTGGGGGTAAGACATAGTCTAGGTCTGTTAGGTATGGAAGGTGGGGGGTAAGACATAGTCTAGGTCTGTTAGGTATGGAAGGTGGGGGGTAAGACATAGTCTAGGTCTGTTAGGTATGGAAGGTGGGGGGTGAGACATAGTCTAGGTCTGTTAGGTATGGAAGTTGGGGGGGGGGTTAAGACACAGTCTAGGTCTGTTAGGTATGGAAGGTGGGGGGGGGTAAGACATAGTCTAGGTCTGTTAGGTATGAAGGGTGGGGGGGGTAAGACATAGTCTAGGACTGTTAGGTATGGAAGGTGGGGGGGGGGGGGTAAGACATAGTCTAGGTCTGTTAGGTATGGAAGGTGGGGGGGTAAGACACAGTCCAGGTCTGTTAGGTTTGGAAGGTGGGGGGGTAAGACATAGTCTAGGTCTGTTAGGTATGGAAGGTAAGGGGGGGTAAGACAAAGTCCAGGTCTGTTAGGTTTGGAAGGTGGGGGGGGGGGTAAGACACAGTCTAGGTCTGTTAGGTATGGAAGGTGTGGGGGGGGGGGATAAGACACAGTCCAGGTCTGTTAGGTTTGGAAGGTGGGGGGGGGGGTATGACATAGTCTAGTTCTGTTAGGTATGGAAGGTGGGGGGGGGTTAAAACATAGTCTAGGTCTGTTAGGTATGGAAGGTGGGGGGGGGGGGGGTAAGACATAGTCTAGGTCTGTTAGGTATGGAAGATGGGGGGGGGGGGGTAAGACATAGCCTAGGTCTGTTAGGTATGGAAGGTGGGGGGTAAGACATAGTCTAGGTCTGTTAGGTATGGAAGGTGGGGGGTAAGACATAGTCTAGGTCTGTTAGGTATGGAAGGTGGGGGGGTAAGACATAGTCTAGGTCTGTTAGGTATGGAAGGTGTGGGGGGGGTAAGACATAGTCCAGGTCTGTTAGGTATGGAAGGTGGGGGGGTAAGACATAGTCTAGGTCTGTTAGGTATGGAAGGTGGGGGGGGGGGGGGGGTAAGACATAGTCTAGGTCTGTTAGGTATGGAAGGTGGGGGGGGTAAGATATAGTCTAGGTCTGTTAGGTATGGAAGGTGGGGGGGTAAGACATAGTCTAGGTCTGTTAGGTATGGAAGGTGGGGGGGGGTAAGACATAGTCTAGGTCTGTTAGGTATGGAAGGTGAGGGATAAGACAGTCTAGGACTGTTAGGTATGGAAGGTGGGGGGGTAAGACATAGTCTAGGTCTGTTAGGTATGGAAGGTGGGGGGTAAGACATAGTCTAGGTCTGTTAGGTATGGAAGGTGGGGGGGGGTAAGACATAGTCTAGGTCTGTTAGGTATGGAAGATGGGGGATAAGACATAGTCTAGGTCTGTTAGGTATGGAAGGTGGGGGGTAAGACATAGTCTAGGTCTGTTAGGTATGGAAGGTGTAAGGGGGGTAAGACATAGTCTAGGTCTGTTAGGTATGGAAGGTGGGGGGGGTAAGACATAGTCTAGGTCTGTTAGGTATGGAAGGTGGGGGGGTTAGACATAGTCTATGTCTGATAGGTATGGAAGGTGGGGGGTAAGAAATAGTCTATGTCTGTTAGGTATGGAAGGTGGGGGGTAAGAAATAGTCTAGGTTTGTTAGGTATGGAAGGTGGGGGGGTAAGACATAGTCTAGGTCTGTTTGGTATGGAAGGTGGGGTGGTAAGACTTAGTCTAGGTGTGTTAGGTATGGAAGGTGGGGGGGGGGTAAGACATAGCCTAGGTCTGTTAGGTATGGAAGGTGGGGGGGGGTAAGACATAGCCTAGGTCTGTTAGGTATGGAAGGTGGGGGGGTAAGACATAGACTAGGTCTGTTAGGTATGGAAGGTGGGGGGGGGTAAGACATAGTCTAGGTCTGTTAGGTATGGAAGGTGGGGGGGGAAAGACATAGCCTAGGTCTGTTAGGTATGGAAGGTGGGGGGGTAAGACATAGCCTAGGTCTGTTAGGTATGGAAGGTGGGGGGGTAAGACATAGTCTAGGTCTGTTAGTTATGGAAGGTGGGGGGTAAGACAGTCTAGGTCTATTAGTTATGGAAGGTGGGGGGTAAGACATAGTCTAGGTCTGTTAGTTATGGAAGGTGGGGGGTAAGACTGTCTAGGTCTGTTAGGTATGGAAGGTGGGGGGGTAAGACATAGTCTAGGTCTGTTAGGTATTGAAGGTGGGGGGGGGGTAAGACATAGTCTAGGTCTGTTAGGTACGGAAGGTGGGGGGGGGGTATGACATAGTCTGGGTCTGTTAGGTATGGAAGGTGAGTGTGGGGTAAGACATAGTCTAGGTCTGGTAGGTATGGAAGGTGGGGGGGGTAAGATATAGTCTAGGTCTGTTAGGTATGGAAGGTGGGGGGTAAGACATAGTCTAGGTCTGTTAGGTATGGAAGGTGTGGGGGTAAGACATAGTCCAGGTCTGTTAGGTATGGAAGGTGGGGGGGTAAGATATAGTCTAGGTCTGTTAGGTATGGAAGGGGGGGGTAAGACATAGTCTAGGTCTGTTAGGTATGGAAGGTGGGGGGTAAGACATAGTCTAGGTCTGTTAGGTATGGAAGGTGGGGGGGTGAGACATAGTCTAGGTCTGTTAGGTATGGAAGTTGGGGGGGGGTTAAGACACAGTCTAGGTCTGTTAGGTATGGAAGGTGGGGGGAGGGGGGTAAGACATAGTCTAGGTCTGTTAGGTATGATGGGTGGGGGGGGGGTAAGACATAGTCTAGGTCTGTTAGGTATGGAAGGTGGGGGGGGTAAGACATAGTCTAGGTCTGTTAGGTATGGAAGGTGGGGGGGTAAGACATAGTCTAGGTCTGTTAGGTATGGAAGGTGGGGGGGTAAGACATAGTCTAGGTCTGTTAGGTATGGAAGGTGGGGGGGGGGGTAAGACATAGTCTAGGTCTGTTAGGTATGGAAGATGGGGGGTAAGACATAGTCTAGGTATGTTAGGTTTGGAAGGTGGGGGGGTAAGACATAGTCTAGGTCTGTTAGGTATGGAAGGTGGGGGGGTAAGACATAGTCTAGGTCTGTTAGGTATGGAAGGTGGTTGGGTAAGACATAGTCTAGGTCTGTTAGGTATGGAAGGTGGGGGGTAAGACATAGTCCAGGTCTGTTAGGTATGGAAGGTGGGGGGGGGTTAAGACACAGTCTAGGTCTGTTAGGTATGGAAGGTGGGGGGGTAAGACATAGTCTAGGTCTGTTAGGTATGGAAGGTGGGGGGGGGTAAGACATAGTCTAGGTCTGTTAGGTATGGAAGTTGGGGGGGGTTAAGACACAGTCTAGGTCTGTTAGGTATGGAAGGTGGGGGGGTAAGACATAGTCTAGGTCTGTTAGGTATGGAAGGTGGGGGGGTAAGACATAGTCTAGGTCTGTTAGGTATGGAAGGTGGGGGGGGTAAGACATAGTCTAGGTCTGTTAGGTTTGGAAGGTGGGGGGGTAAGACATAGTCTAGGTCTGTTAGTTATAAAAGGTGGGGGGTAAGACATAGTCTAGGTCTGTTAGGTATGGAAGTTGGGGGGGGTTAAGACACAGTCTAGGTCTGTTAGGTATGGAAGGTGGGGGGAGGGGGGTAAGACATAGTCTAGGTCTGTTAGGTATGGAAGGTGGGGGGTAAGACATAGTCCAGGTCTGTTAGGTATGGAAGGTGGGGGGGGGTTAAGACACAGTCTAGGTCTGTTAGGTATGGAAGGTGGGGGGGTAAGACATAGTCTAGGTCTGTTAGGTATGGAAGGTGGGGGGGGGTAAGACATAGTCTAGGTCTGTTAGGTATGGAAGTTGGGGGGGGTTAAGACACAGTCTAGGTCTGTTAGGTATGGAAGGTGGGGGGGTAAGACATAGTCTAGGTCTGTTAGGTATGGAAGGTGGGGGGGTAAGACATAGTCTAGGTCTGTTAGGTATGGAAGGTGGGGGGGGTAAGACATAGTCTAGGTCTGTTAGGTTTGGAAGGTGGGGGGGTAAGACATAGTCTAGGTCTGTTAGTTATAAAAGGTGGGGGGTAAGACATAGTCTAGGTCTGTTAGGTATGGAAGTTGGGGGGGGGTTAAGACACAGTCTAGGTCTGTTAGGTATGGAAGGTGGGGGGAGGGGGGTAAGACATAGTCTAGGTCTGTTAGGTATTATGGGTGGGGGGGGGTAAGACATAGTCTAGGTCTGTTAGGTATGGAAGGTGGGGGGGGGGTAAGACATAGTCTAGGTCTGTTAGGTATGGAAGGTGGGGGGGTAAGACATAGTCTAGGTCTGTTAGGTATGGAAGGTGGGGGGGGTAAGACATAGTCTAGGTCTGTTAGATATGGAAGGTGGGGGGGGGTAAGACATAGTCTAGGTCTGTTAGGTATGGAAGATGGGGGGTAAGACATAGTCTAGGTATGTTAGGTTTGGAAGGTGCGGGGGTAAGACATAGTCTAGGTCTGTTAGGTATAAAAGGTGGGGGTAAGACATAGTCTAGGTCTGTTAGGTATGGAAGGTGGGGGGGTAAGACATAGTCTAGGTCTGTTAGGTATGGAAGGTGGTTGGGTAAGACATAGTCTAGGTCTGTTAGGTATGGAAGGTGGGGGGTAAGACATAGTCCAGGTCTGTTAGGTATGGAAGGTGGGGGGGGGGTTAAGACACAGTCTAGGTCTGTTAGGTATGGAAGGTAGGGGGGTAAGACATAGTCTAGGTCTGTTAGGTATGGAAGGTGGGGGGGGTAAGACATAGTCTAGGTCTGTTAGGTATGGAAGTTGGGGGGGGGGTTAAGACACAGTCTAGGTCTGTTAGGTATGGAAGGTGGGGGGGTAAGACATAGTCTAGGTCTGTTAGGTATGGAAGGTGGGGGGGGTAAGACATAGTCTAGGTCTGTTAGGTATGGAAGGTGGGGGGGGTAAGACATAGTCTAGGTCTGTTAGGTATGGAAGGTGGGGGGTAAGACATAGTCTAGGTATGTTAGGTTTGGAAGGTGGGGGGGTAAGACATTGTCTAGGTCTGTTAGTTATAAAAGGTGGGGGGTAAGACATAGTCTAGGTCTGTTAGGTATGGAAGGTGGGGGGGTAAGACATAGTCTAGGTCTGTTAGGTATGGAAGGTGGGGGGGTAAGACATAGTCTAGGTCTGTAAGGTATGGAAGGTGAGTGTGGGGTAAGACATAGTCCAGGTCTGTTAGGTATGGAAGGTGGGGGGGGGGTAAGACATAGTCTAGGTCTGTTAGGTATGGAAGGTGGGGGGGTAAGACATAGTCTAGGTCTGTTAGTTATGGAAGGTGGGGGGGTAAGACATAGTCTAGGTCTGTTAGGTATGGAAGGTGGGGGGGTAAGACATAGTCTAGGTCTCATAGGTATGGAAGAGGGGGGGGGGGGGTAAGACATAGTCCAGGTCTGTTAGGTATGGAAAGTGGGGGGGTAAGACATAGTCTAGGTCTGTTAGTTATGGAAGGTGGGGGGGTAAGACAGTCTAGGTCTGTTAGGTGTGGAAGGTGGGGGGGGTAAGACATAGTCTAGGTATGTTAGGTATGGAAGGTAGGGGGGTAAGACATATCCTAGGTCTGTTAGGTATGGAAGGTGGGAGGGGGGGTAAGACATAGTCTAGGTCTGTTAGGTATGGAAGGTGGGGGGGGTACGACATAGCCTAGGTCTGTTAGGTATGGAAGGTGGGGGGGTAAGACATAGTCTAGGTCTGTTTGGTATGGAAGGTGGGGTGGTAAGACTTAGTCTAGGTGTGCTAGGTATGGAAGGTGGGGGGGGGTAAGACATAGCCTAGGTTTGTTAGGTATGGAAGGTGGGGGGGGTAAGACATAGCCTAGGTCTGTTAGGTATGGAAGGTGTGGGGGTAAGACATAGACTAGGTCTGTTAGGTATGGAAGGTGGGGGGGGGGGTAAGACATAGTCTAGGTCTGTTAGGTATGGAAGGTGGGGGGGGAAAGACATAGCCTAGGTCTGTTAGGTATGGAAGGTGGGGGGGTAAGACATAGCCTAGGTCTGTTAGGTATGGAAGGTGGGCGGGTAAGACATAGTCTAGGTCTGTTAGTTATGGAAGGTGGGGGGTAAGACAGTCTAGGTCTATTAGTTATGGAAGGTGGGGGGTAAGACATAGTCTAGGTCTGTTAGTTATGGAAGGTGGGGGGTAAGACTGTCTAGGTCTGTTAGGTATGGAAGGTGGGGGGGTAAGACATAGTCTAGGTCTGTTAGGTATGGAAGGTGGGGGGGGGTAAGACATAGTCTAGGTCTGTTAGGTATGGAAGGTGGGGGGGGGGGTAAGACATAGTCTAGGTCTGGTAGGTATGGAAGGTGGGGGGGTAAGATATAGTCTAGGTCTGTTAGGTATGGAAGGTGGGGGGTAAGACATAGTCTAGGTCTGTTAGGTATGGAAGGTGTGGGGGTAAGACATAGTCCAGGTCTGTTAGGTATGGAAGGTGGGGGGGTAAGATATAGTCTAGGTCTGTTAGGTATGGAAGGTGGGGGTAAGACATAGTCTAGGTCTGTTAGGTATGGAAGGTGGGGGGTAAGACATAGTCTAGGTCTGTTAGGTATGGAAGGTGGGGGGGTGAGACATAGTCTAGGTCTGTTAGGTATGGAAGTTGGGGGGGGGTTAAGACACAGTCTAGGTCTGTTAGGTATGGAAGGTGGGGGGGGGGTAAGACATAGTCTAGGTCTGTTAGGTATGATGGGTGGGGGGGGGTAAGACATAGTCTAGGTCTGTTAGGTATGGAAGGTGGGGGGGGGGTAAGACATAGTCTAGGTCTGTTAGGTATGGAAGGTGGGGGGGTAAGACATAGTCTAGGTCTGTTAGGTATGGAAGGTGGGGGGGGTAAGACATAGTCTAGGTCTGTTAGGTATGGAAGGTGGGGGGGGGTAAGACATAGTCTAGGTCTGTTAGGTATGGAAGATGGGGGGTAAGACATAGTCTAGTTATGTTAGGTTTGGAAGGTGGGGGGGTAAGACATAGTCTAGGTCTGTTAGGTATAAAAGGTGGGGGGTAAGACATAGTCTAGGTCTGTTTTGTATGGAAGGTGGGGGGGTAAGACATAGTCTAGGTCTGTTAGGTATGGAAGGTGGTTGGGTAAGACATAGTCTAGGTCTGTTAGGTATGGAAGGTGGGGGGTAAGACATAGTCCAGGTCTGTTAGGTATGGAAGGTGGGGGGGGGTTAAGACACAGTCTAGGTCTGTTAGGTATGGAAGGTGGGGGGGTAAGACATAGTCTAGGTCTGTTAGGTATGGAAGGTGGGGGGGTAAGACATATTCTAGGTCTGTTAGGTATGGAAGGTGGGGGTAAGACATAGTCTAGGTATGTTAGGTTTGGAAGGTGGGGGTAAGACATAGTCTAGGTATGTTAGGTTTGGAAGGTGGGGGGGTAAGACATAGTCTAGGTCTGTTAGTTATAGAAGGTGGGGGGTAAGACATAGTCTAGGTCTGTTAGGTATGGAAGGTGGGGGGGTAAGACATAGTCTAGGTCTGTTAGGTATGGAAGGTGGGGGGGTAAGACATAGTCTAGGTCTGTTAGGTATGGAAGGTGAGTGTGGGGTAAGACATAGTCCAGGTCTGTTAGGTATGGAAGGTGGGGGGGGGTAAGACATAGTCTAGGTCTGTTAGGTATGGAAGGTGGGGGGGGTAAGACATAGCCTAGGTCTGTTAGTTATGGAAGGTGGGGGGGTAAGACATAGTCTAGGTCTGTTAGGTATGGAAGGTGGGGGGGTAAGACATAGTCTAGGTCTCATAGGTATGGAAGAGGGGGGGGGGTAAGACATAGTCCAGGTCTGTTAGGTATGGAAAGTGGGGGGGTAAGACATAGTCTAGGTCTGTTAGTTATGGAAGGTGGGGGGGTAAGACAGTCTAGGTCTGTTAGGTGTGGAAGGTGGGGGGGGGTAAGACATAGTCTAGGTATGTTAGGTATGGAAGGTGGGGGGGTAAGACATATCCTAGGTCTGTTAGGTATGGAAGGTGGGAGGGGGGGTAAGACATAGTCTAGGTCTGTTAGGTATGGAAGGTGGGGGGGTACGACATAGCCTAGGTCTGTTAGGTATGGAAGGTGGGGGGGTAAGACATAGTCTAGGTCTGTTAGGTATGGAAGGTGAGGGGGGGTAAGACATAGTCTAGGTCTGTTAGGTATGGAAGGTGGGGGGGTAAGACATAGTCTAGGTCTGTTAGTTATGGAAGGTGGGGGGGTAAGACATAGTCTAGGTCTGTTAGGTATGGAAAGTGGGGGGGGGAGGGGTAAGACATAGTCTAGGTCTGTTAGGTATGGAAGGTGGGGGGGAAAGACATAGTCTAGGTCTGTTAGGTATGGAAGGTGGGGGGGTAAGACATAGTCTAGGTCTGTTAGGTATGGAAGGTGGGGGGGTAAGACATAGTCCAGGTCTGTTAGGTATGGAAGGTGGGGGGGGTAAGACATAGTCTAGGTCTGTTAGGTATGGAAGGTGAGTGTGGGGTAAGACATAGTCTAGGTCTGTTAGGTATGGAAGGTGGGGGGGGGGTAAGACATAGTCTAGGTCTGTTAGGTATGGAAGGTGAGTGTGAGGTAAGACATAGTCTAGGTCTGTTAGGTATGGAAGGTGAGTGTGGGGTAAGACATAGTCTAGGTCTGTTAGTTATGGAAGGTGGGGGGAAGACATAGTCTAGGTCTGTTAGGTATGGAAGGTTGGGGGTAAGACATAGTCTAGGTCTGTTAGGTATGGAAGGTGGGGGGGTAAGACATAGTCTAGGTCTGTTAGGTATGGAAGGTGGGGGGGTAAGACATAGTCTAGGTATGTTAGGTATGGAAGGTGGGGGTGGTAAGACATATCCTAGGTCTGTTAGGTATGGAAGGTGGGGGGGGGGGTAAGACATAGTCTAGGTCTGTTAGGTATGGAAGGTGGGGGGGTAAGACATAGTCTAGGTATGTTAGGTATGGAAGGTGGGGGTGGTAAGACATATCCTAGGTCTGTTAGGTATGGAAGGTGGGGGGGTGAGACATAGTCTAGGTCTGTTAGGTATGGAAGGTGGGGGGTAAGACATAGTCCAGGTCTGTTAGTTATGGAAGGTGGGGGGGGGAGGGGTAAGACATAGTCCAGGTCTGTTAGGTATGGAAAGTGGGGGGGTAAGACATAGTCTAGGTCTGTTAGTTATGGAAGGTGAGGGGTAAGACAGTCTAGGTCTGTTAGGTGTGGAAGGTGGGGGGGGGGGGGGGGGTAAGACATAGTCTAGGTCTGTTAGGTATGGAAGGTGGGGGGGGGGGGTAAGACATAGTCTAGGTCTGTTAGTTATGGAAGGTGGGGGGGTAAGACATAGTCTAGGTCTGTTAGGTATGGAAGGTGGGGGGGGTAAGACATAGTCTAGGTCTGTTAAGTATGGAAGGTGGGGGGTAAGACATAGTCTAGGTCTGTTAGGTATGGAGGGTGGGGGGGTAAGACATAGTCTAGGTCTGTTAGGTATGGAAGGTGGGGGGGGGGGGGTAAGACATAGTCTAGGTCTGTTAGTTATGGAAAGTGGGGGGGTAAGACATAGTCTAGGTCTGTTAGGTGTGGAAGGTGGGGGGGGGTAAGACATAGTCTAGGTATGTTAGGTATGGAAGGTGGGGGGGTAAGACATATCCTAGGTCTGTTAGGTATGGAAGGTGGGAGGGGGGGTAAGACATAGTCTAGGTCTGTTAGGTGTGGAAGGTGGGGGGGGTAAGACATAGTCTAGGTATGTTAGGTATGGAAGGTGGGGGGGTGAGACATAGTCTAGGTCTGTTAGGTATGGAAGGTGGGGGGTAAGACATAGTCCAGGTCTTTTAGTTATGGAAGGTGGGGGGGGGAGGGGTAAGACATAGTCCAGGTCTGTTAGGTATGGAAAGTGGGGGGGTAAGACATAGTCTAGGTCTGTTAGGTATGGAAGGTGGGGGGGGGGGTAAGACATAGTCTAGGTCTGTTAGGTATGGAAGGTGGGGGGGGGGGGTAAGACATAGTCTAGGTCTGTTAGGTATGGAAGGTGGGGGGGGGTAAGACATAGTCTAGGTCTGTTAGTTATGGAAGGTGGGGGGGTAAGACATAGTCTAGGTCTGTTAGGTATGGAAGGTGGGGGGGGGGTAAGACATAGTCTAGGTCTGTTAGGTATGGAAGGTGGGGGGTAAGACATAGTCTAGGTCTGTTAGGTATGGAGGGTGGGGGGGTAAGACATAGTCTAGGTCTGTTAGGTATGGAAGGTGGGGGGGGGGGGTAAGACATAGTCTAGGTCTGTTAGTTATGGAAAGTGGGGGGGTAAGACATAGTCTAGGTCTGTTAGGTGTGGAAGGTGGGGGGGTAAGACATAGTCTAGGTATGGAAGGTGGGGGGGTAAGACATATCCTAGGTCTGTTAGGTATGGAAGGTGGGAGGGGGGGTAAGACATAGTCTAGGTCTGTTAGGTATGGAAGGTGGGGGGGGGTAAGACATAGTCTAGGTCTGTTAGGTATGGAAGGTGGGGGGTGGGTACGACATAGCCTAGGTCTGTTAGGTATGGAAGGTGGGGGGGTAAGACATAGTCCAGGTCTGTTAGGTATCGAAGGTGGGGGGGGGGGGGGTAAGACATAGTCCAGGTCTGTTAGGTATGGAAGGTGGGGTGGGGGGTAAGACATAGTCTAGGTCTGTTAGGTATGGAAGGTGGGGTGGGGGGTAAGACATAGTCCAGGTCTGTTAGGTATGGAAGGTGGGGGGGTAATACATAGTCTAGGTCTGTTAGGTATGGAAGATGGGGGGGTAAGACATAGTCCAGGTCTGTTAGTTATGGAAGGTGGGGGGGGGAGGGGTAAGACATAGTCGAGGTCAGTTAGGTATGGAAGGTGGGGGGGGGTAAGACATAGTCTAGTTCTGTTAGTTATGGAAGGTGGGGGGTAATATATAGTCTAGGTCTGTTAGTTTTGGAAGGTGGGGGGTAAGACAGTCTAGGTCTGTTAGGTATGGAAGGTGGGGGGGTAAGACATAGTCTAGGTCTGTTAGTTATGGAAGGTGGGGGGTAAGACAGTCTAGGTCTGTTAGGTATGGAAGGTGGGGGGGTAAGACATTGTCTAGGTCTGTTAGGTATGGAAGGTGGGGGGGTAAGACATAGTCTACATCTGTTAGGTATGAAAGGTTGGGGGGGTAAGACATAGTCTAGGTCTGTTAGGTATGGAAGGTGGGGGGTAAGACATAGCCTAGGTCTGTTAGGTATGGAAGGTGGGGGGGTAAGACATAGTCTAGGTCTGTTAGGTATGGAAGGTGGGGGGTAAGACATAGTCTAGGTCTGTTAGGTATGGAAGGTGGGGGATAAGACATAGTCTAGGTCTGTTAGGTATGGAAGGTGGGGAGGGTAAGACATAGTCTAGGTCTGTTAGGTATGGAAGGTAAGGGGGGGTAAGACAAAGTCCAGGTCTGTTAGGTTTGGAAGGTGGGGGGGGGTAAGACACAGTTTAGGTCTGTTAGGTATGGAAGGTGGGGGGGGGGGGGGGGGGTAAGACACAGTCCAGGTCTGTTAGGTTTGGAAGGTGGGGGGGGGGGGGGGGTAAGACATAGTCTAGGTCTGTTAGGTATGGAAGGTAAGGGGGGGTAAGACAAAGTCCAGGTCTGTTAGGTTTGGAAGGTGGGGGGGGGGGGTAAGACATAGTCTAGGTCTGTTAGGTATGGAAGGTGGGGGGGTAAGACATAGTCTAGGTCTGTTAGGTATGGAAGGTGGGGGATAAGACATAGTCCAGGTCTGTTAGGTTTGGAAGGTGGGGGGGGGTAAGACATAGTCTAGGTCTGTTAGGTATGGAAGGAAAGGGGGGGTAAGACAAAGTCCAGGTCTGTTAGGTTTGGAAGGTGGGGGGGGGGGGGTAAGACACAGTCTAGGTCTGTTAGGTATGGAAGGTGGGGGGGGTAAGACATAGTCTAGGTCTGTTAGGTATGGAAAGTGGGGGTGTAAGACATAGTCTAGTTCTGTTAGGTATGGAAGGTGGGGGGGGTTAAAACATAGTCTAGGTCTGTTAGGTATGGAAGGTGGGGGTGGGGGGGTAAGACATAGTCTAGGTCTGTTAGGTATGGAAGATGGGGGGGGGGGGGGTAAGACATAGCCTAGGTCTGTTAGGTATGGAAGGTGGGGGGTAAGACATAGTCTAGGTCTGTTAGGTATGGAAGGTGGGGGGTAAGACATAGTCTAGGTCTGTTAGGTATGGAAGGTGGGGGGGTAAGACATAGTCTAGGTCTGTTAGGTATGGAAGGTGAGTGTGGGGTAAGACATAGTCCAGGTCTGTTAGGTATGGAAGGTGTGGGGGTAAGACATAGTCTAGGTCTGTTAGGTATGGAAGGTGGGGGGGTAAGACATAGTCTAGGTCTGTTAGGTATGGAAGGTGGAGGGTAAGACATAGTCTAGGTCTGTTAGGTATGGAAGGTGGGGGGGGGGTAAGACATAGTCCAGGTCTGTTAGGTATGGAAGGTGGAGGGTAAGACATAGCCTAGGTCTGTTAGGTATGGAAGGTGTGGGGGGGTAAGACATAGTCCAGGTCTGTTAGGTATGGAAGGTGTGGGGGTAAGACATAGTCTATGTCTGTTAGGTATGGAAGGTGGGGGGGTAAGACATAGTCTAGGTCTGTTAGGTATGGAAGGTGGAGGGTAAGACATAGTCTAGGTCTGTTAGGTATGGAAGGTGGGGGGGGGTAAGACATAGTGAGTGTGGGGTAAGACATAGTCTAGGTCTGTTAGGTATGGAAGGTGGGGGGGGGGGTAAGACATAGTCTAGGTCTGTTAGGTATGGAAGGTGGGGGGGGTGGGTAAGACATAGTCTAGGTCTGTTAGGTATGGAAGGTGGGGGGGTAAGACATAATCCAGGTCTGTTAGTTATGGAAGGTGGGGTGGGAGGGGTAAGACATAGTCGAGTTCAGTTAGGTATGGAAGGTGGGGGTGGGTAAGACATAGTCTAGTTCTGTTAGTTATGGAAGGTGGGGGGTAAGATATAGTCTAGGTCTGTTAGTTTTGGAAGGTGGGGGGTAAGACAGTCTAGGTCTGTTAGGTATGGAAGGTAGGGGGGGTAAGACATAGTCTAGGTCTGTTAGTTATGGAAGGTGGGGGGTAAGACAGTCTAGGTCTGTTAGGTATGGAAGGTGTGGGGGGGGTAAGACATAGTCCAGGTCTGTTAGGTATGGAAGGTGTGGGGGTAAGACATAGTCTAGGTCTGTTAGGTATGGAAGGTGGGGGTAAGACATAGTCTAGGTCTGTTAGGTATGGAAGGTGGGGGGGGGGGTAAGACATAGCCTAGGTCTGTTAGGTATGGAAGGTGGGGGGTAAGACATAGTCTAGGTCTGTTAGGTATGGAAGGTGGGGGTAAGACATAGTCTAGGTCTGTTAGTTATGGAAGGTGGGGGGGTAAGACATAGTCTAGGTCTGTTAGGTATGGAAGGTGGAGGGTAAGACATAGTCTAGGTCTGTTAGGTATGGAAGGTGGGGGGGGGGTAAAACATAGTGAGTGTGGGGTAAGACATAGTCTAGGTCTGTTAGGTATGGAGGGTGGGGGGGGGGGGTAAGACATAGTCTAGGTCTGTTAGGTATGGAAGGTGGGGGGGGTGGGTAAGACATAGTCTAGGTCTGTTAGGTATGGAAGGTGGGGGGGTAAGACATAGTCCAGGTCTGTTAGTTATGGAAGGTGGGGGGGGAGGGGTAAGACATAGTCGAGTTCAGTTAGGTATGGAAGGTGGGGGGGGGGTAAGACATAGTCTAGTTCTGTTAGTTATGGAAGGTGGGGGGTAAGATATAGTCTAGGTCTGTTAGTTTTGGAAGGTGGGGGGTAAGACAGTCTAGGTCTGTTAGGTATGGAAGGTGGGGGGGTAAGACATAGTCTAGGTGTGTTAGTTATGGAAGGTGGGGGGTAAGACAGTCTAGGTCTGTTAGGTATGGAAGGTGGGGGGGTAAGACATAGTCTAAGTCTGTTAGGTATGGAAGGTGGGGGGGGTAAGACATAGTCTAGGTCTGTTAGGTATGGAAGGTGGGGGGGGTAAGACATAGTCTAGGTCTGTTAGGTATGGAAGGTGAGTGTGGGGTAAGACATAGTCTAGGTCTGTTAGGTATGGAAGGTGGGGGGGTAAGACATAGTCTAGGTCTGTTAGGTATGGAAGGTGGGGGGGGGTAAGACACAGTCTAGGTCTGTTAGGTATGGAAGGTGGGGGGGTAAGACATAGTCTAGTTCTGTTAGGTATGGAAGGTGGGGGGGGGTTAAAACATAGTCTAGGTCTGTTAGGTATGGAAGGTGGGGGGGGGGGTAAGACATAGCCTAGGTCTGTTAGGTATGGAAGGTGGGGGGTAAGACATAGTCTAGGTCTGTTAGGTATGGAAGGTGGGGGGGTAAGACATAGTCTAGGTCTGTTAGGTATGGAAGGTGTGGGGGGGGGTAAGACATAGTCCAGGTCTGTTAGGTATGGAAGGTGGGGGGGGTAAGACATAGTCTAGGTCTGTTAGGTATGGAAGGTGGGGGGTAAGACATAGTCTAGGTCTGTTAGGTATGGAAGGTGTGGGGGTAAGACATAGTCTAGGTCTGTTAGGTATGGAAGGTGGGGGATAAGACATAGTCTAGGTCTGTTAGGTATGGAAGGTGGGGGTAAGACATAGTCTAGGTCTGTTAGGTATGGAAGGTGGGGGTAAGACATAGTCTAGGTCTGTTAGGTATGGAAGGTGGGGGTAAGACATAGTCTAGGTCTGTTAGGTATGGAAGGTGGGGGTAAGACATAGTCCAGGTCTGTTAGTTATGGAAGGTGGGGGGGGTAAGACATAGTCTAGGTCTGTTATGTATGGAAGGTGGAGGGTAAGACATAGTCTAGGTCTGTTAGGTATGGAAGGTGGGGGGGGTAAGACATAGTCTAGGTCTGTTAGGTATGGAAGGTGGGGGGGGTGGGTAAGACATAGTCTAGGTCTGTTAGGTATGGAAGGTGGGGGGGGGGGGGTAAGACATAGTCCAGGTCTTTTAGGTATGGAAGGTGGGGGGGGTAAGACATAGTCTAGTTCTGTTAGGTATGGAAGGTGGGGGGTGAGACATAGTCTAGGTCTGTTAGGTATGGAAGGTGGGGGGGGGGGGGGTAAGACATGGTCTAGGTCTGTTAGGTATGGAAGGTGGGGGGGTAAGACATAGTCCAGGTCTGTTAGTTATGGAAGGTGGGGGGGGTAAGACATAGTCTAGGTCTGTTATGTATGGAAGGTGGAGGGTAAGACATAGTCTAGGTCTGTTAGGTATGGAAGGTGGGGGGGGTAAGACATAGTCTAGGTCTGTTAGGTATGGAAGGTGGGGGGGGTGGGTAAGACATAGTCTAGGTCTGTTAGGTATGGAAGGTGGGGGGGGGGGGGTAAGACATAGTCCAGGTCTTTTAGGTATGGAAGGTGGGGGGGTAAGACATAGTCTAGTTCTGTTAGGTATGGAAGGTGGGGGGTGAGACATAGTCTAGGTCTGTTAGGTATGGAAGGTGGGGGGGGGGGGGGTAAGACATGGTCTAGGTCTGTTAGGTATGGAAGGTGGGGGGGTAAGACATAGTCTAGGTCTGTTAGGTGGGGGGGGGGGGGGTAAGACATAGTCTAGGTCTGTTAGGTATGGAAGGTGGGGGGGTAAGACATAGTCTAGGTCTGTTAGGTATGGAAGGTGGGGGGTAAGACATAGTCTAAGTATGTTAGGTATGGAAGGTACCTTCGAGTATGCTCCGAGCACGCAAATTGAAACACGGGAGGGTCAGAGTGCAAATCAAAGTATGCGAAACGGAGTATGGAGGTTCCTTATTGAATGCATAGTTCCTTTTGTACATATTTTGAAGCATGCATCGATTGCACGCTTCAATGGAAAGTATGCACAGGAATATGACGCAACCACATAAAAGAAAATTAAACAACATTTCTTGAACTCAATTGCTGTCCATTATTTGAGCTGAAGCTAAATAAAATACACTGTAACTTGGGAATGAAACGTTGCCCATTTCACATCTCACATATGTTGCCTGACTACAATATTTGATCTTGATACGTTAATAAATACATGCTGGGTTTAATATAGGCATGTTTACCTGCCTACAATACACACTGTAGTGTAGTAAGTCAATAGAGCTAACTGGCTAGCAACTGCTGTTAGCGAGCTAGCCAGATATAGCCACAAAAGTTAGTTGTTAGTTAACTACCCATTAAGAATTGAGATCTACCATTACATGAGTTACCTCCCTCTCTCTCTCTCTCTCTCTCTCTCTCTCTCTCTCTCTCTCTCTCTGTCTCTCTCTCTCTCTCTCTGTCTCTCTCTTTCTCTCTCTCTCTCTCTGTCTCTCTCTCTCTCTCTCTCTCTCTCTCTCTCTCTCTCGCTCTCTCTCATTCTCTCTCGTTCCTTACCTCCCTCTCACCCCTTGTACCACCAGTTTAACGGGGCCCTCCCAGTATGGAGCAGTTAGGTTTGTGATCCACCACAAACGAGCAGACGCTGTTACATTACCTACATACCTACCGCAGAGTCTGAGAGAGAGAGAGAGAGAGAGAGAAAGACAGAGGGAACAGTTTATATAGCTGTCTAAGCTATGCTGTCAGGTCAGAAGGTCCACCTACTAGAACAGAACAGGAAACCAACGCCCTTGAAACTCTCAAAAGACTACTCACTCAGACACACACGCGACGCACGCACGCACACACGCACACACACACGCACACGCACACACACACACTCTATCCCTTCCGTCTGTCCGTCTACCATGAGCATATCCTGTGTTTCTCTCATTGACAGGATGTCCGGGAGGTCAGGGTTAAAGGTCAGGGTTAAAGGGTTAAGGTTTCAGAAACCCCCCAAAACGCCCTGAAACCTCTTTTTGATGTGTGACTGTGGGACTCATAACTTTACCCTGTCTCATACTGTAGGTCTGTGTTCTAGAATACGCAGCAGAACAATGGGGCGTGTTCTAGAACACACCAAAAACAATGAAAGTCTTTGTTGTGGGTGGCCATTTTTCTTGCTGTCTATCCCTAGTGTCCTTCACCTTGGGTTTAAGCACTTGACGTAAAGAGAGGGAGAGAGAGGGGGAGGATAGATTGATAGAAAGAGAGAGAGAGAGAGAGAGTAAAGAGAAACAGAGAGAGAGAAGGACCAAGAAAGAGAGAGAGAGAGAGAAAGAGAGATAGCATACGGTTTAAATTGTTGTCTTTTCATAGCGGCCTTCATAATGTAGTTTTTTAGTACTTCATTCTCCTCTACCCCCCCTCTCTGACGTAGTTTCAGTGCTAACAGCAGTAACCTATTAACAGCTATTAACAGCAAATCAAGTCAAATCAAAGTTTATTGGTTGCGTACACAGGTTTGCAGATGTTATCGCAGCAGTAATATCTAGCAATACAATAACAATACACACATGTATTTTTTAAAAATCAGAATAAGCAATATTTATAAATATACACCGAACAAAAATATAAACGCAACATGTAAAGTGTTGCTCCCATGTTTCATGAGCTGAAAGAAAATATCCCAGAAATTGTCCATATGCACAAAAAGCTTATTTCTCTCAAATTTGTTTACATCCCTGTCAGTGAGCATTTCTCCTTTGCCAAGATAATCCATCCACATGACAGGTGTTGCATATCAAGAAGCTGATTAAACAGCATAATCGTTACACGGATGCACTTTGTGCTGGGGACAATAAAAGGCCACTCTAAAATGTGCAATTTTGACACACATCACGATGC